>NC_054559.1:12457000-12468146 GCF_017654505.1 Polyodon spathula
CAGTGGATGGTTTAAGTACATGGGAGTTCTTTACCTTGCAGCACTGAGAATGGTCTTGAAACTTTTTAACTTTTTCGCACCTGCACTTTTGTATAAAATAAATGACTATATATTTTTGCATAAACTTGGCAATGTAGCAGATTCTTTTTGCTGCCACATTTCATAGTGTTCAGATCTAATATAAGTCTATGATTTGTAATACTGTATCACCATTGAGACTTTTATAGTTTTGAATGGCGTGAAACATGTGACACCTGTGAAGTGGCTCAGGTATGCAGAGGCACGATAAAGGTAGTTCAGGCAATTGACTGACATTCCCAACAGATCCGTAGTGTAAACTAAAGGGGGCTTGAAGAGAGTTTGTACATAGACCAAGCAAACAGAGAGAGAACTCCCAGATAGCAGGATATCCCATCTCACACATACACATTCATACGTCCTCTGTCACTGAGACCGAGAGAGCTGGGACAGGTACATCACACAGGGTGGAGGAGGACTCTTATTTAGGGTGTGCATATGGTGATTTGCTAGATTTTAGATATTTAGATATTTAGATTTAGATAAATAAATGGAGGGAGTTGTATTTAGGTACACACACTCACAACACACATATACATCCATGATGCCACACACTCAAACATATACACACATAGAGACATCCATAAATGCTGCTAGTGTTTTTGTGCTTTTGTTAAGCAGCTTTATTGCACATCATAATGAAAGCCTGTGTGATGACCCATTGAATAATCCTTACATTGTTTGCAATTATAAATTGGATTTTATGTGATTTGCCTCAGACTGGCACTGTTGGTGTGACAGCAAATAACAGGTCATTTTTCACAAAGTATATCGTGCTGGCGAACACATAGAAGTTCAATTGCTGTCACGCTAATCCTTTATGAGTACGACACATCGCGTCTCATCGAGAATGAGAAGGTCTGGAAGCTGGTATTACAGGCTTAGTTTTTCACACATACAGTAAGCCTGTAGCGTCACAAGTGAGTAATAGGAGTTGATGAGGACAGGGTAGACAGAGCAGGACTCATTCCCTTTCTCTTTCTGTCCTGCTGTCCAGGGGCTCCTGTCCAAGCTGTCCAACTTCCTGCTGTGTCGCTGGACGTGCCAATCCTTCTGCCAGTCATGTTGGGAGTGCAGCTGCTGCCAGCCCAGCGACGAGGAGGTGGAGATACTGGGACCCTTCCCTGCACAGACCCCCACCTGGCTGTGAGTTCCTGAGAGCCTCAGAGTACAAAACTCATTGTATTGTATCTGTTGTTACCATCACCCACCACTGCATTGCCACTTGTTGAATAACTTCATGGCAAGCAAAGGGTAAAACTATTCCAAGCCTCGCAGAAACGAGAGCGAGAGTAGTGTATGTAATTCACACCGCCTGCAGGCTGGTATTATTCATCAGTCCATGTGGGATGTGTTTAAAGACCGGGAGAGGCTGGGAAGGATGTTTAAACTCCTAATGATATGGGTTGAAAAGGCAATTCTGTTTGCAGTCTTGCACTGTCCTTGTGGACAAGTGGAGGCGGGTGGGGTGGGCCTGTGTGGGCTGGCTTTGCACTTATAGTGGTATTGAAATAATTATTTTTAAATTGAACTTTTTACCAGTAGAGATTAAAAGATCATCTAACTACTCCCATAAGCAAAATGACTCATCTAAATCAGAAAGGATTTTAATAACAAGCAAACAAACAAACAAACCAACATGTTATTACTGTAGTAATAAAATACAGAATGATATACTGTCCATTATCTGCAGATTGCTTTTTAAAATTAATTTCTGTAAATGTTGCTATAAATGTGTAGAATTTTCTATTCAGCCTACTCAAATATTAATGCCATACATTTTTTTGTTTTTTAAATCAATGTCTTTCCCACTTTTTAAAATGTTTTTATATTCCAATAGTCTCCAATGTACTGAAGGCTATTTATGGAAAATAATGTATAAGATGAAGCAGAGAAGTCTAATATTTTTACAATTTTCTCCAAGCTTGTCAACTGTTGTTTTCCCCCCATATAAAAAATAAAATAGCACTGTTTGAAAGTATAACAGTTTCCTATAGTATACTATGGTATGGTATGTTTTTGGACAGTACTGTGGTATTCATACACTACAGAAACTGGGGTTCCTCAGCGGTCATCCATCCACATATTCACCAGGCCTGACCTTGTGTAGCTTCTAATGTTTGATAAGATCAGAAACCAAGGCTGCCCAGAATGACGTTGGATGTGTGCCTAAAATCAATGAATCCATACCTATGTGAATACATTGAGAGTTTTCTTTGAGATTCAGAATGGGCTGCTTTGAAAATGTTCATTCAAAAGACAGATTGCGTTTGTACCAACTGACATCCAGCAACGTATGGCTTTGCCCATTGATCTTAGTCTCCACGTCATTCTCTTGAGGGCTGGAGGCCCTGGGAGGGGGTGTGGGGTGTGGAAGCAATTGTTCCCTGTCAGAATTATGTTAAAATAACATTGACAAATCTTCTAGGGTCTGGCTCAGAACTAGGCCACACTGCCTCCTAGTCGCACAGCACTATACATGAGGCCACTCTGCCTGCCCAGTCCTTTAGGTCTAACCACTTGGGCTGCTCTGCGTCTCAGTCTCTCAGCTTGAAAAAGTAAGCCAAATTAGTCCTAGCCTAGGCATTTCGATCCTGTATTATTTATCTGTAAGCTTTTAGAACCGCCACCCTCTCCACCTTGTATTCCAGCTGGGTTGTAAATCTCTCCCCATCACACCACAGATGTTTTTGTTGTGATCCTGGCACTGGAAATATTGGTTCCTGGCCAGACTTTGGCACTCACCATGCCCATGTCAGTTTCTTAGCATTCTCATCCAACTGTTTACAAAACTGAACTCTTCTTAAGACTCCCAAAGCCACATGTTACAGATTTCCCTGTTACTGTGACGGCTACCTAGGAAAACTGCAGCAATGAAGATATTGTAAATGAAATGAATCAAGAAATTGAAACTAGACTTCTCTTTAAAACGTCTTTCCCCCTCAGAGTCAATGACAAGAACGAAGATAAGGATGAGGACTCAGATAAGGATGGGGACAACACAGCAGCTGATCCACCAGTTACGCCCCAGGATGCCTCCCCAGACCGCCGGAGATCCAGCTCTGACACTTCCCGCTCCACCTACAGCCTCACACGTAGAGTCTCCAGTAAGTACAGACCTCTAGAGCACCGACAGGCCACACTACACTCTGGCCCTCTGCTCCAGCAACTCTGCCACACTACATCCCGGTCCCTCTGCTCCAGCCACTCTGCCACACTACATCCCAGTCTCTCTGCTCTAACTAAAATGCCACACTGTCTCCCAGTCCCAGATCTGTTCCCTGTAGTGTGACTCTCTTGCTCCCTCCCAGGTCTGGAGTCTCGAAGGCCGAGCTCCCCCCTGATTGACATCAAGCCCACTGAGTTCTGGGCCATGGGCTCCAAGAAGGAGGCAGTCCAGCCTGCGGTGCTGCGCAAGCCCTATGTGCCAGCAGACGATTACTTCCACAAGTTCGAGCCACGGCTGTACTCAGTGGACTCGAGCAGCGACGACGTGGACTCCCTAACCGACGAGGAGATCCTGTCACGTTACCAGCTGGGCATGCTGCACTTCAGCACACAGTACGACCTCCTGCAGAACCACCTGATGGTGCGCGTCATTGAGGCCCGCGACCTGCCCCTGCCCCTGGCCTGTGACAGCTCACGCCAGGACATGGCCCACTCCAACCCCTACGTCAAGATGAGCCTGCTGCCCGACCAGAAGAACTCCCGGCAGACCGGTGTCAAGCGCAAGACGCAGAACCCCGTCTTCGAGGAGCGCTACACCTTCGACATCCCCTTCCTGGAGGCCCAGCGGCGCACCCTGCTGTTCTCCGTCGTCGACTTCGACAAGTTCTCCCGCCACTGCGTCATCGGCAAGGTGGCCATGTCCCTGTGCGACGTTGACCTGGTTAGAGGAGGGCACTGGTGGAAGGCACTGGTTCCCAGTTCACAAGTACGACAATAGAACTCCTCTAATATTTGATTGTTTATTTTTTTCATTACATCAGTTTATCGCTAGGCATGAGGAATGTATGGCACGTGCTAATTGCATTACACAGTAGGAAACACTGACGGAAAGAAGGATAGATCCAGTAAGATCGGATTAGAATTGAAGGTATTATCTCAAAGGGGAGATTATCAGCACAACCCTAAAATCTTCTGCAGCTTTGACTATATATTTGTTTTTAAAAGGTTTATCTAGCAGGAATACAGACGCACAGAGCGGATTTTGATTGAACTGCCACATTACATTCTTTTTCACTGTCATATGAGAAAGCACAACATCACTCTAGCCTTATAAAGCTCAAATAACCTAGCAAGGCTGCAATGTCCTTCAGTCTTTTTTTCAGTTTCAGTTCACTGTGCTTCATTATATGGCCTGTTTACTATATATCCACAGGATTCTTACTTGGGCACTTTGTGATACGGGAAGCAGTTATATAGCTGTATAGTTGTATATACAATTGTGCGTAATAATCAACCATTTAAGTTACCAATCTCAAAATCAGCGTGTGGATTTAGAGTTGGGTTTAAAGTAAATAAGGTATTCTGTTCAAGCAGTAGCTGAAGAAGCAAATTATTTTATATTCGTTGTTACATTGATAGCATTTTACTCCAGCTCCAGCTCTTATATTTTAAAATGATTTCAATGTATATGGGGCATTGATCCCTTTTAAAAACCTCAAATAGCACACTCCACAAAAGAAGCTTTTGATTGGAATTAGAAATATGAGTTTGGAAAGCTGGCACATGAGGCTACTAAGGGACATTTGGCCCTGCCTGCTGTTGACTGAGGGCTGGTCCCACACAGAACACACTTTCAGCTTGTGTGAAATTAACATCACTTTGGGCGATAAAACTGAAGCATGAATAATACTGTAAAATTAGAACTATGCAATGAGTTAGACAAGTACCACCGAGAAGCCCAGAAAAAAAAAAAAAAAAGAACCGACCTATTAACTGCCCGGAAAAGATTTATTAAGCTTTTTCTTCCTTATAAAACTTCCCCATAGTAAAAGCTTAGTAAAATGTAATAAAGCATAGTGAAAGCATTAAGTACATACAGTTGACTCTAACTCTTCTAACCATTACTAAAGGCTACTGAAACATTTAACTACATTTACGTTTTTGCTTTCTTTTGCCAAAGCAAAGGCAAATCACTTTTTTCTATGCCGTCCGATGTATTTACCACGCTTTTCTGTGGTTTACTGTTGGTTTTATCATTTTTATTATACTTGTTCCTGAGCTTTTATCGATCTGTGGAAGCTGCACAGAAAGGTCTAATCCAGATCTCCTGATTGTTTTCCCAGAATGAGGTGGAGCTGGGGGAGTTGTTGGTGTCTCTCAACTACCTGCCCAGCGCTGGGAGGCTCAACGTGGACATCATCCGAGCCAAGCAGCTGCTGCAGACCGACATGAGCCAGGGATCAGGTAACCAGAGGAACTTCAAGGACTAGAATAACAGCAGCAACCAATGACTGAGATACTCAGATTGGTAGATTATTCCCCAGGCCTGGAGGATGCAAAGTAAGATGGCTCTTTAGCACTCCCAGTGGCAATTGCAGGTATTTGCTTTCTAGCCCTGCCGTTGCAGGTAACTGCCATAAAAAAATTTTAAATTTAAAAAAAAAAATACCTCTGTAAATATGCATTTTTTTAGGAATATATAGGTTTTGCACACAATGAAAAAGAGAATGCATACATTAACTGCACTGTACTGCACTTTTGTTTAATGTGCTCAAACCAAATGAACATGTTCTGGAAATGCTAAATGAAAAAATCATTTTCATGATGTATAGAACTCCATGCTCACAATCGCATCATTGTGTGCTGAGCGCATGCAGTAAATATCAGTAAATGATAAATGCAGTGTGTAATTACACATAGTTAAGGAGCCTGTATTGTTTAAGTGTCTTCAGAAGGGTAATTCGTTTTCAAGTGAAACTTAAAGCAGAAGTTGAATGACCTCTGTGATGGCTGTTAATAATGCTGAGTTCCCCGTCCTGGCAGACCCCTTTGTGAAGATCCAGCTTGTGACGGGGCTCAAGCTGGTGAAGACTAAGAAGACCTCATGCATGCGGGGCACCATCGACCCCTTCTTCAATGAGTCCTTCAGCTTCCGGGTCATGCAGGACGATTTGCAGGACGCCAGCCTGGTATTCACAGGTACCTCTCGCTGTGATGGGAAGGAGCTTTTACATGCATCTTTATCATTAGTTGTGAAGTAAAATGTAATATTTGAACTTACTAGTTAAACTAGCCCAGTAATACCCTAGTAAAAGCATAGCAAAGAGTAGTACATCATCGTTAAGTATAAGTAAATGCATAATAAAGGCAACATAGGCCACTGCAAAATTATTGAGCTAGGTTGAGACCATACCACTGGGCTGAAGGTTAGAAACACTTTCAGCGCCTTTCTGTTGCTAGGGCTCATAACACAATTAAGCTCCCAGCAGTAATTATTCTGTGCAAGTCAGGCTACAGTACTTCATTTAATCATTTACTTTTAAAGAAATGATACTATGTGCTGCTATGGGTCCCAGAGGAGAGAACCTCAAAATAATATACTAGTCTAATGCTATTATTCACTAATGTAAAAGTCACATTTGAATATTTCGGTGGCTTATGCAAATGGAGATCTCAAAGGAGCAATGATGTACTGTATAAGTCTCACTTAGTCAGAACAGAAGTAGCAATGCTTATATATTCAATGTATTTTCTTGCTCTCCCAGCAAAAATGCACCGGTGCTTTTGTCACACTCAATGAACCCATAGAAATGTCAAATCTTTTAATGAAACACATGCTGTTAACATTGATTACAAATGTAAAAGCTGACAGAGGTAGGAAGTGATGCTTTGTCAGGTGTCAGGTTCTGTATTTGAACCATGTGGCATAGTGACGGGTGGTCAAGGCTGGTCAGCGGCAGAAATGGAAAGCCCCAAACACAGCACTTTAGTTTAAAATGCTTTGGTGTACTTCTAATATATACACGAAACAAAGCAACAAATGAAAGGTTTAAACAAAACTCTTACATTAAACAAGCTCTATCACAACGTAACAGTTCCCAAGTTACAGCTATCCAGGAGCAGGGCAGAAAGCACAACATCTTGCTCTCAGCCCTGCTCTCAGCTCTGCTCTCAGCCCTGCTGTCAGCTTTCAGCTCTGCTCTCAGCCCTGCTGTCAGCTCTCAGCCCTGCTCTCAGCCCTGCTGTCAGCTCTCAGCCCTGCTCTCAGTCCTGCTCTCAGCCCTGCTGTCAGCTCTCAGCCCTGCTCTCAGTCCTACTGTCAGCCCTGCTGTCAGCTCTCAGCTCTGCTCTCAGCCCTGCTCTCAGCCCTGCTGTCAGCTCTCAGCCCTGCTCTCAGCCCTGCTCTTAGCTCTCAGCCCTGCTCTCAGCTCTGCTCTCAGCCCTGCTCTCAGTCCTTCTCTCAGCCCTGCTGTCAGCTCTCAGCTCTGCTCTCAGTCCTGCTCTCAGCCCTGCTGTCAGCTCTCAGCCCTGCTCTCAGTCCTGCTCTCAGCCCTGCTGTCAGCTCTCAGCCCTGCTCTCAGCCCTGCTATCAGCTCTCAGCCCTGCTCTCAGTCCTGCTCTCAGCCCTGCTGTCAGCTCTCAGCCCTGCTCTCAGTCCTACTGTCAGCCCTGCTGTCAGCTCTCAGCTCTGCTCTCAGCCCTGCTCTCAGTCCTGCTCTCAGCCCTGCTGTCAGCTCTCAGCCCTGCTCTCAGCCCTGCTCTTAGCTCTCAGCTCTGCTCTCAGCCCTGCTCTCAGTCCTGCTCTCAGCCCTGCTGTCAGCTCTCAGCCCTGCTCTTAGTCCTGCTCTCAGTCCTGCTGTCAGGTCTCAGCCCTGCTCTCAGCCCTGCTCTCAGCTCTCATCCCTGCTCTCAGTAACCTGCTTTCAGCCCTGCTGTCAGCTCTCAGCCCTGCTCTCTCCATGTGTTCTCCCTCAATTACATTTACCTGTGGCTGTGCATATATAGCCACACAAAACACACTTTGCTTGTGCAGGGCCTCTGCCCTGTCACAAACCAATATAGACTATATAGATTTGTATTGTTAAATATTCTCAGTGCAGTCTGTTACTGTATTGTTCTTGTAATGCTCTTGTTTGTAAGTATGTGTCTGTGAGCAGAACAGAGAGGATGGCTCTCAGCTCAATCTCTCAGTTGGAGTTATGGCTGATTTTCTGTGCTTTGCTATTGTCTGTACAGTGAAATGTTATCAGCCAGGCAGCTTCGAACCCAGCCAGCGATCGTTAGCATCTTCTGACAAAAGTGCAGGCAATCAGTAATGGAAATGGTGCCTTGCGCTCCCTCTTATCTGCCAGATGCAAAAGCTCTATAATTAAACCCTGCTTGACTGTGCTGTTCTCCCGCGAGCCTGCCTCATCTGGGGGCTGATTAAGCCCTTCTCCCGCTGGTGAGAGGCCCCTGCTCTCTATCAGCACAGCTGGACCGTTCAGAGAGGCTGAGGCCGTATGAATCTGGAATGAAATGTCTATTAAAACCCATCCCTCTCCTGCTCTTTGTTTTCTCTCTGGTTCGGTAAACAGCGGCCGTAATGAATTCCTCAGCATCCTTTTTTGTGTACGAGATGACGCGGCAAAAATAAAATGGAAAAGATTTTGAGAATAATCTCTGTTTTAAAATATCCCCCAAGACCCACAGATTCAGTCTAAAACAACCACAACAGGTTATCGTGCTAATATCATGATATATCATATATATAATAATATATATATATATATATATATATATATATATATATATATATATATATATATATATATACATATATATACAGTATATATATATATCAGTATATATATATATATATATTATATATATTATAGTACCGATAGGGTAACACTGAGGAAGCGGACCGGCCATATATACCGTGGTGACCAACTTGTGCCCATATATATGGGCCATTCTGAAGAAGGAATTAAAGAGGGTGAACACTGAGGAATGGTCACAAATCTCTTCGCAACAATATTTAATCATATTTAATACAAACTCGTTGTGTTGAATCAGCAGCATGCTGGCAGGCCGTGGTGAACTTGCACTGTATTGACAGCGTTATGGCAGGTGTTTCTAGTTTTTTGTCCAGCCTCTATGTCTAAGCTGTTAGTCGGCTGGCAGTGTGTGTCTGGATCTCTGGCTGTCTGCGCAGAGCGGCTGGCTAATGAAGTGTGGCGGGGGTCCTTGTACCTGTCATGTTCCTTCAATTTTAAGACTCTACAGCAGACAGCTCCACAGGACCCCCGGGGGGTCAGGGGGCTGAGGGATGGGAGGAAAGCATTTTTTCTCTGTGTGTTTACCCCCTTCCCAGAAACAGCTTTATTATAAAGAAATCCCACCTCGTGAAAGCGTTCAATTACATTATTGATCTCACATCCTGTAAACATTGTAATTGTTTCAAGGCATTCATTATTTATGATGCTACCTCTTAATTACATCTGTTCTCTACTGGACATCCTTAATTTTCTCTAAAGGCTCTTTCATGCCATACCATATTATTTTTTACTCTGTGTCTTTTTTTTGTTACAAGGCTTCAAGAAAGCCTTATCCCAGAATGAAGGCTATTCCACTGTACTGGTTACTAATGGCAGAATGCTCCAGTGTGTGATGTCATCAGTGTTCTCTTTGTTGAACAGTATGTATGCACTATAGACCACAGGTGATGTTTATATCTGTGATGTGACTTGCCCATATATGTTCTCTTTTCTGTATCTTGTACAATGCATTCTCCGTAGTTTGTCATGTTTTTTCACAACTAGGGTAAATGATATGGCCCATTCAACACATGAGCAATTTCCTGCACATCTGATAATTTCACTCTCCCTGACTATCCAAATTCTGATGTTTTACGTCTGGAAATGACTCATGACATAAAATATTAACAAGTAGGGAGAGGATCAGAGAAAGCAAGCTACATTTGGAGAAGCTGACGGATAGAGGGGAGAGAGAATGACTGAGGTGTATAAGTAGACGCTGGTAGTGACCAATTTGTTTTGATGTCTCTGTCTTGGCCTCAGTACAGTGAGTTGTGGCTTTTCATTTTAATCAGGCATTGGGGAGTGCCCTGAAAGAATTACATTCTCTATTAGAAATAAAATAAGTTTCAGGGTATTCATTTTTTGTATTTGTTTTTAATTCATAACTAGAATGAATTTGTTGTATCGATCCAAAGTTATACCTGTACAAATGTATGACTATTCACCATTAATTTCTTGAATAACATTCACCTCCGAGGCATCTAAAGGTCCATACAGGTGTATTTTGTTACTGTCTTTCATGACATATTTTGAGTTTATTTCCTTAAAGCTGTTATCTACCCTTATAAAAGTTTCCCATGGTACTTTTGCACAGTATTTTTGCAGTATTATGTGCTTTTCCTATGGTTACATTATGCATCTACTATAGTTTACCCTGGGTTGCCATGTTTATTAATATGCTTTACCATACCTCATTATTCTTTACAATGTTTATCTATGCTCTATCATGCTTTCATTATGCTTCAGTACACTTTGCTGTGCTTTTACAAAGGTAATGTTGAATGTAGGTACAGTTTGAACTGTCAGTCTGCCTCACTTCAGCCCAATTTTTACTAAGAGTCTATGCTCTCTGTGCTGGTTTCAGATATGGTGATGCAGTTTAGTTTACTAGCGCAGACCAAGCTGGGAATATCCAGTCTCGATAATTATTTCCTTCTTTAGAATCCCAGTACTCGGCCCCTGTATGCTATTTCACTGGACTGATTTAGCCAATAACGGAATGGGAAGTTTGGCTCTCCTGTACATAGACATTGATCTTATTTACAGACAGTATGATGGAATTAGCCAAACCTCATGCCTATCTTCTACTGCATTAACTAAATTGGACTGGAGTAAAACAAGGAACTAAACAGTTACATGGCAAGGGAAAACAGACCTGAAATACCCAAGGGAAGAGTAAAATGATTACATAGCTATAATGTTTTTTTTTTTTTTTTATCTTCAATCTTTTTTTTCACAGTTTACGGCCACAACATGAAGAGCAGCAATGACTTTGTGGGGCGCATTGTGATTGGCCAGTACTCGACGGGCCCCCCTGA
>NC_054559.1:12468646-12508646 GCF_017654505.1 Polyodon spathula
GTCAGACAGGCTTTCGGGAAGCTGATGAAGACAATCCCCCTGGATGTGGCACTGAGGTGAGGCGTCTTATTCAACATCTCCTTGAGACCAATGATGTGCAGAAGTGTCACTGACTGAAATTATGGTAATGTTTAATTCACAGTAACAGTGGACACACAGAGATTCAGAGTATCTCGCTGGCCATCCAGGGTCACATGGTTAAGGCCCCCAGCAACACATTCCACCCTCAAGACTTCTCTGACCTCATCAGCTTTATTCTGTATGGGACAGTTCACCGTGGAGGGTAAGTATGGCCACTTCAAACTATGTGCCTGAGATCCACATTTAAATGTTGTATGAGCAGTTCTTACTCCCTTTCTGTGTTCCGCTCAGGAAAGGGCCCTGGTTGGAAAAGCTGTACCACAGCTGCCAGCGACTAGAGAAGAGGGATGCAGCACCCATCCCCCATGCCCTGCTGAAGACTGAGGCAGTGCTCTGGCAGTGGGCAGTCTGGGAAGCGGCACAGTTTACTGTCTTGTCCAAACTGCGCACCCCACTGGGACGAGCACAAGACACTTTCCAGACAATCGAGGGTAAGCGAAGCCGAGTAGCATATAAAATGCCATTTTTAAAATGTTATTTATTTATTTATTAGTTGTTGTAGCAACAAGGGGCAGCGATGAGCACAGCAGTTGACATTTTCTGTCACTTGGCTATTTTCATGGTACAAACCTAAAGAGTTGACTTGAATTTCAGGAATGATTCGCAGCCTGGCCGCTCACAGTTTGAACCCCGAGCAGGACCTGAGCCAGTGGAGTGGTGGGGAGAGCGACGAGGGTCACCACGGTAACCAGCTGCGGCTTGCGCTGCTGCTGCAGTTCCTCGAGAATCTGGAGAAGCTCATGTACAACGCCTATGAGGGTTGTGCAAATGCACTCGCAGCACCACCTAAGGTCAGTTCTCCTTCTAACCTTATCTGCATCTCACAGATAAGTGCACTTTAGATGCATGACAGGTGTCCAGGTGCACGTGAAGGTCGCACAGACAACATTACCGAAAGTATTTACACTGGTTAAAGAATGGTGATTTTTACAGTACTGGTCAGTGAATAATAGCAGCAGGTCCCTGTTAACGTTTGAAGCTCTCTTGGTCTTGGCATTGATTTGTTTGTTTCTGCCTTGCAGGGCATCCGCACGTTCTTCTTCACCAACCGGCAGACATGCCAGGACTGGCTGACCCGGATCCGCATGGCTCTGATGCGAGTGGGGCTGCTCTCTGGACAGCCTGCGGTAACTGTGCGACACGGGTTTGACTTGGTCACCGAGATGAAGAACAGCAACGCTCAGGTAAGCAGGCACTCCAGGGATGAAAATAAGACTTGGGTGTGTAATTTAATTTTCCAAGGGACAAAATGCTAGAAAAATCTACTTGCTCCCTCACTGTCCCACAAAACACACACACACAAATAGAATGTCACTTTTAGGATTTTGCTTTTATTAAACAATGAGCACCATCATTTAGTAATTTCAAAACAATTTGTGATCATTTTGAAATCAAATAAAGAAAATGTAATTCTCGAGGGCCAGAGTTGAGTAACACTGGGTTGAAGGACTGGTTTCTATACTACGTTACCCACGAGAACGGCTATGACGCTTGCTTTGTGCGTTTTGGCTTCCTATATGGCCATTGGATAAAGAGAAATAATCATCTGTCTCACAGCGCAAAGTTTTATTAAAATCAAATCAATCTATAGCAGGGTTCCTCATTTAGCATCCTGCAGGTCGAATCCAGGCCGCGAGAGCCTTCCTTTTGGCCCGTTGAGTGTCAGCTGTCCTTCATTACAAAAAGCTGAAATTGTCGATGTTCAAGATTGTAATGTCATTACTATCCACAGGGTATTTCTGTCCCCCAACAAGTGTTTTTTTGGGTTTTTTTTGGGAACCTAATCAGGAACAAGTCAGCCGATTGGCCAGCTTTCATTCTGATGAGATTTCATTTTGGTATGTGTCGCAAATCTCGGCCCATTTAGCTTAGGCAAAAATCCGCGTCTGTGTCTAAAATGGCAAGTGAGTCAGATTCGGGGGATACAGACGCAGGTAATGCACATCACTCAGATCCTTCACACTTTCCAGACACTGGCCAAACTAGCAAGGTGAATGTTACCCGTAGTGATCTGTTTTGTTTTGTTGTGATTTTCTGTTATGAAGAGAGTAATAAACAAAAAACAAAATTAGTGGGTTTTTTTTTTGTCTTTTCTTTCCACATTTTATTTCTTGAATTTATTTAAGTTAAATTTTTGATTTTTTTTCTCTTGTGCACAGCTTTTAAATAACATAAAACAAACCTGTAACGCTATTACTTTATGAAAATGTGTCATTTGCCACTTTGTTTATTGCGAAGTAACTACAACAGCAGGGAAAAAAGAAAAAAAGCGAGGTCTACTTTATGTATTGTTTCTACTGAAATACACATGAAGTATATCATTTTAAGTTTTAACATCCTCAGCTATGTAGTTAATTCAGTGGAGCAAAATAAAGCCTTCACAACCTATTCTGGAAGATTAGTTTTAGGATAAATAGTTTTGGAAATCGCGTTAATTTTGCTAGATTTAGCTGGGAATTGTGAAGCATGTGATTGGAATAGGAAAGTGAAAGTAGTTTTTGTAGTCATTTAATTTAAATACATTAGCAATGTACTTTAGCTTAGATTTTGTATTAAGTTATGTGATTGATTAAACTATTACATTTTGCTTGGTGTCAGGTTTTTTTTTTTTTCTTTTTTTTTTTTTACTCTTGCAAAACACCAGGTTTTTGTCCCCAGTTTATTAGAGAAAGGCTTAGGAAGTTGAGAGGGGTTGCTGTGGGTTTTAAAATGGAAACATTTTGGCTTTATTATAGAAATACATGAAACTGAAATGTCTCTCTCCTTTATTTTTCATATGACAAACTAGTATTTTCAGGAAAAAAATACTAATGCGGCCATCAGTAAGTGTTCAGGCACAGGAAATTGGCAGAAGAAACCGAGCCTGTCAAAGATCTTTTATTTGGGGTTAAAAAAAAAAAAAAAACCTGTTTGCCAACAGTAGGAAATGTGCCTGTGGCACACCTCTCAAAGATTGCACGGTTGGTATGCACTTAGGTCTATTTTCCCCTCTGTTTACTGTCATGACATGAATTTAATTTATAAACTTTGAATTTACATTTGAACACATTGGAGTTAGAACATGCATGTTTAGACACTTTTAATCAGGCGCTTAATAAGATGCTTGTACAACATAAATAAAGTGATCACTAATTGAAGTGCTTTTCGTTAATTTTGGATTTGTGAATTAAAAGGATGTGTGTATTTGCTACAGTGTGTAGGTAACAAGCTCAGGTGTGTCTTGTTAAACTGAAAAGTAAAACCAGGAATAATGGGAGTATCATTTCCCTTCCTTCACTCATTTACTCACTAACTCTTGTCCCCTATAATGTGGGATACCGTTTTACTGCTGTTCTGCCTACACATTTGGTTAAGACAGTGACTGTTGTGAGAATTAAATACCAAAAGAAAGCAGTTCAGATTACTTGGTCTAAGAATTGAAGATGTAGAAATGTTACCCAATGAAGCCAATAACATGTTTTTTAAATATCTGCTGTGTATTTGTTATGGGATTTCTGACAAAATCCTCTGTCCTTATTCCCCTTCAGGGTTCTGAGATGGAGGTTCCCATCATGATGCTGGTCGAGGCTCTGTGTGAGCTGCACTGCCCTGAGGCTATCCAGGGGCTGGCAGCATGGAGCTCTGCCACTGCAGGGAAGAGCTTGGCATGGATCAGCTCTGTGGCTCTGCAGGCTGAGGGAAGGTAAGTGTGTTTTCTGCAACAGAACCAATATTGAACAGTAAGGGACAACAAGGCAATGAGAATGACTAAATGCACCGCGTTATGTTGTTTTCAGGTTTGAGAAGGCTGCAGTGGAGTACCAGGAACAGCTGTGTGCCATCACAGGGGTTGACTGCTCAATCAAAGGCTTTGACAGGACCCTGCTTAAAGTGGCTAATGCCAGCAGTGGCAATACTGCTAGCCCCAAACACACCGGTAATGGTGAGTTGTCATATCTAATTTCCAAATATGAAATGGCTTGCCCATCCTTCTGTGAAGTGTTAGTGATTCCTGGCTTGTATCTTTTATGATATGTGAAATGGGCCACGTATTCAAGTGTTTGTTAATACTCTTGTGCTCCTATTATGGTGTCAAGTGAATGTGTTCTTTGTGTATGCCAGGAGACTGCCGGAAAACGGTTCTGAAACCCAGCGACTGCTCCCCTGAAGTCGTGAACTTCCTGGCCAACAAGGCGTGCGAATGCTACATGGCCCTCTCTGACTGGTCATCGGTGCAAGAGTGGCAGAGCAGCGTCCTGACCATGAAGAAAAGCTCCAGTGGTTCGGCGATCCAGCTGAAAACAGACTTCAACTATGTCAGGTGAGAGGCTGCACCTATACCTCTGTGGATTGGACAATGTGCATGGGGAGGGGATTGATTTGTTTTTCAGTAATGGTTTATGAAAAAGGGGTCTGAATATTGAGTGGCAAACACACCAGTATTATGCCTAAAAATAAAAAAATAATACTATACATTTTTTGTGCAGAAATCATATGGCATGGCATTGTAAAGATGTGTGTTTTTAAATTATTTAAATAAAGTATAGTTTTTAATAAAATACATGTTCTCTCATAACAACCACTTTTTTTCAATGTGTTTCAGGGCTCTGAGCAGTTTTGAGGCTGGAGATTTTGCTGTGTGTCGTGAACAGCTAGAGCTTTTGCCCGGAGAGGATATTGGTTCTTCCAGGGATAAGCTAGGTAAGCGTTTGGTGCGAGCGATTTGTAAAATTGGGGTTACCAAGGCCCACTCCAGTATAAGCTGTGCTGTTTTAAGGTGACTCATTTGGGTTTGTCTTGCTTGTTCTCAGACCTAAAGAAGCTGCTGCCAGGTATACTGAGTCCAGACCCCACCGAGCTGCAGAAAGCCATCGAGGTGCAGCTACTGAGAAGTGCTGTGGGAGTGGTCTCCATTGTCAGTCACAGTGAGCAAGACCAGAAACCCATTTCAGAGTGAGTCGCAGACCATTCCGTAGCTTAAATGCTAAAGAAATTAGGTAAAGGAACGGTACTGGAGCGCCATTCCACTATATGTTTAATATAATAAACATGTAAAATATGAACTACTTTATGGTCTGGATGGTGGTTTAGTTGTTCCTACCTTGTACTAAATTGGTTCAAAGACCAGGACAGGAAGGCCCAGCTTTGGCCCCCATAAAGTAGACGAACTGTTGAATGTTAGTGAACTTAAAATGATTTAATGGGAAATTTTTATTACAGAAACCTGGTGAAGTACCTGAAGCAGACTGCACGCATCTCCCTTGGCCCTCTGAGGCTCTCTACTCTGACTCTGTCAGGATCCCTGCCCACCCTCAGTACCCTTCAGCTCCAGTGTGCCACAACCCTGGAGAGCACACTCACAAGGCGCCTGGCTTCAGAGGTAAGACACATGACTGACGCCCTCTACAGGACAGGATGCTCTCCTCATTCACTGTATGTCACACACAGCCCATAGCCCTCCCTTTGATATATTGCAGATGTGATTGTTATGAGCCTGCTATTTAGTAGATTCCCGGCTACTATGCTCTCTGTTCAAATCCAGCCACTGATATAACGTGACTCTCCACTCGGTCATCATTCTTAAGCGCTCTGCTCTTTTATATAAATTGTGTATTGCCCACTATAACTTCTTGTCATAGCTTTGTAACTCATCTGCCACAAAATGCATGCTTTCCCTATTTTGCAGGACTGTCTGATCCCTCTCTACAGCCAGGCCCTGTGCTCATGTAAGCAGAAGGATGTCCAGCCCTGGCTACATGCAATCAGATACACAGTCTTCCAGTGGCAACTCTCTGCCAAGCTCAAAGGTAACCTCAATCTGAAGCCTTGCTTTGTTTATAATTACAGTACAGTATCCATGCTGTAGGGTTGCACTCATTTGCTAACATGGACTTACAAACAAGGGTTTGTTTTCTCAGTGTTTACGTTTCCTTTTTATTTCCTTCAGGTTCTTCTGTTCCCATTGGCTCCCACCTGATGGAGCTCTGCCTGACCGCTGTGAAGTTTGCCCGGAAACAAGGCAACATTGCCCTGGCAACCAGGCTTCTGACACAGTGTAATAGTGAGGTGCCACTTGGGGGTGCTGCCACTGGACAGGACCTGGTGAATCTCTTCAAATGTTTGTCGTTGCAAGGCACTGTAGGGGAGAAGTGGGGCCCTGAGCTGGACATTGAGAAAGCAAAGCTGCTTTATACAGCAGGTTAGTGTAGTGTTTGATACTGATCGGTTTATAAACGGTGTACTGGTGTGTTGGTAGAGAAGCTCTGTGTTTTCCCCAGTGAACAACATTAGCTGGTTCTATAGATGAACCTTAAATGAGGCCCCCCCCACATCACTTCATGAGTGTTGTCTGCTTTCTCTACCCCTAACATGTAAAGGATCAAACATAAATTCTGGTAGCGAGTTAGCGGAATCAAGTTTTACCAAGGAATATATTTTGTTGGATCTAACCCTTCTCCTCTTCCTGTGTGCAGGTCAGTCAGGCTCTGCCATGGAGATGCTGAGTTACTGTGCACTCTCGTACTGCCGCTCAGGGAGGTATGAGCATGCAGCATCCCGCTCCATCCTCACGCTATGTAAGTGGCTGCTGGCAGAGTGGAAAGACCTGACTGGGCAGCTGAAGCAGGCAGTGACAAAACCTCCCTCCTTCACGGAGCTACCGCCCCTCAGCAGAAATATCGCTGCCCTGCTAGAGCTAGAACCTGAGGACCAGGTTCTGCCATGCATCACAGCTGAGGCCACAGGTACACGACAAAGACTTTTATTGTATGTGGTAGTCAGCCCTTACTGTCCAAATTACATATAATTACTGAATCTTGGCTAGGTACGTATTCTTATAACCTGTCACCACTTCTGACCAAATGTAATTTTAGACTTATTTATCACTTTGGTAATAACACACATTTTCCCTATTACCAATTTTAATCAAAATTCAAAAAGTTATGGCTATATGTGTAGTATTGAAATAAGTATTTGTCCATGTTTCATTCAGAAGTTGCTGTTGCTTTGTTTCCCTGGCAGTGAGTGTGGGAGTGGGCGAGCCGGATTTTGTCCTAGGGCAACTCTACCAGCTGTCAGCAGCACAGGCACCTGAAGTTGCCAAGTCTTGGGCAGCCCTAGCCAGCTGGGCCTACAGGTGGGGCCGGAAGGTTGTAGACAACGCCAGGTAGGCATCTCTTGCTAGTCTATTTGTGTGCAGTGCAGGAAAGATAGGTGTATAGAGAGTGAGTTAGTATGAGGAGTAAAGTTTAATCATTAATATTTTTACAATATAAAATGTAACCTGAAAATCACTTTGTAATTCGTTTTTGTAAGTGCTTCTTTATAATACGTCTATATTATCAATTGTTGGAATGTCATTGAACTGTGAGGTGCTGTAGAGCCATTTTGTCATGACGTTTGCACAGATTTTAATTGACCGTGATAACCTCTAATGGTGTGATCTAATTTGGCTGGGGTGAGATTTCTGTGTTTTAATATGTTCTTTCCCTGTTCACTCAGCCAAGGAGAGGGGGTCCCCCTACTGCCTGGTGAGAAGGAGGCGGTGGAGGCGCTGCTGCCAAGCGGCACCTCTGAGGACCACAAAGATACCATCTACAGCATTCTAGGGCAGGCCATGTGTCGGCCTGCAGGCATACAGGCAAGTCTTTATAGTGTATGAATGTTTGAGGTAAAACCACAGCTATTTTGGGTCCAGAACAATCTTTAAGACTACTGCATCCTTACATCGAAAGTTTTTTTTTTTTTTTGTTTTTACAGTAAAAAATTATAATTGGGGAAGTAATGCTCTTGTCAAGTGAAGGGGTTGTGCACTCGAAAATACTTGTCTTAATTTTCAAAAGTAAATGGTAGGCATGGTACAGAGCTATATGAAAACGTCCCCTTGTTCAGGATGAAGACCTGGCTCTGCAGAACGAGGAGGATGAGGAGGATGACATGGTGGATGTGATCTGGAGGCAGCTCCTGAGCTCCTGCCCGTGGCTGTCTGAGGTGGAGGAGAGCGTCACCGAGGGACTCATTAGAGTCTGGCGCAGAGTGGTCGACCGCATCTTCGGCCTGTACCGGGTCTCTTGCCGAGCCTACTTCACGTTCCTCAAACTTAATGCTGGCCAGGTGAGTGCATTCGGAGATACTAGAGACTGGGGTGCAACATGACTGTTGAACTGAGGTGTGGTGTGGTCCAATGGTTAGAGATGAGGGAATTGGAGGCATTGTGGCCTTGAGGTTAGAGCATTTGAGAGGCGTTTCCTAGTCGTTTTAGTGAAGGGACTGGGAGGTAGTGTGTTTTTTTTGTTTTTGTTTTGTTTTGTTTCATCTACTTAAGTATTTGTTTGGTGGGTTTGCTGTTAGGGAGTGTGTTGTATTTAACCCTTGCTGTTCTGTAGGTCCCCATTGACGAGGAAGACCCCAGGCTGCTCCTGAATCACGAGGATGGCAAGCAGAGCAATGATGATGTGATTGTCATGGCCACCCTCCGGCTGCTGCGACTGCTGGTGAAGCATGCTGGGGAGCTCAGGGAGGAGCTGGAGCTGGGACTGGCATCAACCCCCACCGCGCCCTGGAGAGGTAACGCTGGACTGGTGCCGACTTCTGTGAAGTGAGAAGATTTGCATTCTGTATGGATCCTCAATCAATTTATCTTGTGCCCTTTTTTTTTTATTTTATTTTTTCTAACAGGTATAATCCCCCAGCTTTTCTCCAGATTGAACCACCCAGAGGTTTATATCCGTCAGAGTATCTGCAGCCTGCTGTGTCGCGTGGCCCAGGACTCCCCCCATCTCATCTTACACCCAGCTATCGTGGGGTCTATCACTTTGGGAGGAGAGGCGCAGGCTGCAGGTATGGATAGCAACATCAAGGACAGCAGCTGTCTTTTAGAGGTTTCATTTTGTAAAGCTATAAAATGCAAAATAGCTGTTGGAGATATGACACATGTTTTAAAGCACTTACAGGTGTGCTGGTCAGAGTATATTTTTAATCCTTTGCGGTCCTATGTTGGACCGGGTCCGACATTACAATTTTCCCTTTCCAGTCCGATGTCGGACCCTGTCTGACTTCATCAAAAAGACGTAAAGCACAGGTCTCTAATCATTTTTTCTCTGGAAAAAGCCGAGAAAACCTTTCAATGGCCCAGTGAGACCGACAGGATCCGAATGAAACCGAAAAAAAGGGTGTATCTCATACAGAGATAACACGGACATAACAAAGGAGGTAGCTGCTTCTGCATCCAGCGCTCAAAGAATATCACTGACATTTGCAGAGCTTTTTGAGATGTAGTAATAAAATAATGACTTGGATGGCGTTATTGAGGAGTTTGGTGATAAAACGAGTGATCAGGAGAGGATTTATCAGTATGCACGTCTATAAAGAGGTATGTGAAAAATACAGCGAACAAGGGGTGGGGCTTGGCTGTAGATACAGTACTGAGTGTCCTTTTGCGATTCAATGCCTTTTAAACCTGTTTTACTGTGGGGGTGGAAAAAAATATTTTAAACGGCATGTATAAAATAAACCACGCGTGTGAAAATAAATTGGACCTGACGCGCCTACAAGCGCTGAATAAATGGACTGAAAAGAGTTGAGATCTGTGGAAGTAGGGGAGAGTAATGCAAGGTAAACGGTGGGTATTCATTCCTGTTTGCTGCTATTTTGCAGGAAGCAAGCTGCCCACCCTGCTGAGTAACATCCAGGGAGAAGGGCTGTGTGGTGGGGAGAATGATGGAGGAAGTGCCTCTGCCTCCCAGGAGAGCAACAAAGAGGAGGAGCTGGTGCCTTGTTCCAGCGAGGATCAGACCATGATGCAGGACTGCTACAGCAAGATTGTGGACAAGCTGTCCTCTGCCAACCCGGCAATGGTGCTCCAGGTACAGCAGTGTACTGATCTCCCTCTTTGTGGGGTTTCTACAGGAGCTAGGTTCTTCTACCAGAAACTGCTTGGCTGAATGCTTCGCCTAATCATTAACCACACTGTACCAGCAGCTTGTTTGGGATAAACAATGAAAATAAAATGTATTTTATCTTTTAGAATAGACTTTAAAGATAAAAATGTAAGTAGACATTAAAACGCACCCAGTAGTATCTTTGTATCTGTAACACAAAATATTATGTTGCCCTGCAGGTTCAGGTGTTGGTAGGAGAGCTGCGGCGCATCACCCTGCTTTGGGACGAGCTGTGGTTGGGAGTCCTGCAGCAGCAGCACATGCACGTTCTGCGCAGAATCCAGCAGCTAGAGGATGAGGTCAAGAGAGTGCAAAGCAACAACACTCTGCACAAGTACGTGCTGTCACTCTCCAGCGAGTCTTCTGTTTGTGTGTTTTAAACATTTAAGTCATTGTGTGTTCTAAATGTGTTGGTTTTTACCAATATCTGTATCTTTATTAACCTTAGGATGTAAAACTGAGGACCTATTGTAAGTGACTGCAAAAGCAGTTGTAATGCATTGTTCACCCCCAAGTCTCTGTTGCTTTGGATAAAAGCATCTGCTAAATTACTAAATAATGACAACTAAGGGTTGGTAATCGGTGGTTATTTTTTAATTGCTCATGCTTTTTAGGGAGGAGAAGATTGCAATCATGCGAGAGAAGCACTCTGCGCTGATGAAGCCAGTTGTTTTTGCACTCGAACATGTCCGCAGCATCACAGCAGCCCCCGCAGAGACGCCACACGAGACCTGGTTCCAGGAGACCTTTGGTAATACCATCGACAACTCCCTGGAGAGGCTGAGGAACCCCTCCAACCCAGCCAACCCAGCCAGCAGCTGGGTCCCATTCAAACAGGTCTGTAATCCAGGAGGGCAGTGCCTTAGAACAGAATATAGAGCACAGGGGAATGGTCTTGGTTTGTTTTCTTAAAAATAATCCGCCAGTCTTCAGTAAGACTCGGGAACAAAGCAAATCCAAAGGTAATACAGGACACAACAGTACTGCAAACAAACTTGCAGGTCTCATTAAATGAGATATGGTGTTTCTGTACCCTCATGGCACACAGATGGTATGTCTGAGCCAAGAAATTACTTTGTACAGCACAGATATACAGCTAGCTTACCTAATTTCCATGACCAAATTTAGGCTTATTTTCCTATTGTGATACATAATTTGAGAAAAAGCACATTAAAAGTTAACATCTGTATTTTCTTCTTGTTCACTTCACCAAGGTCAGCAGAAACCTAGATAACAAGAAGTTACACCTCAGCGTTAATCATGAATTGCTATATTAAGGAGACACAGACCTACTGAATCTTGTAAGGTTCCAAGCAGTTCAACAAAAAAGTAATTAACTGGATATGATATGTGTTTTGCTCAATTCTTACAGATGGCAAAGCGCCATACCTACATATGACAAGGTCGAACGACAAGGCTGGTGATTGCAAACTGCTGATGTGCACCAGTTGTGTTGATTCAGAGCTCAGATTAAACTCAGGGAAATCACAGAATGTTCAGGACAAATTAGGACTCGCTTATTTACCTTTTAAAAGGGCACATAAGAAGTATTACAATTTATATAAAACCTTACAGCCTGGTTTTCTACTGTATAAATGACAGCTCTGGAGAGACTAGATCTTAATTGTGTGTGTCATGTCTTATGTGTAATACTGTGTGATGCTTTATGACAGATCATGCTGAGCTTGCAGCAGAGAGCACAGAAGCGTGCCAGTTACCTGCTGCGGCTGGATGAGGTCAGCCCACGCCTGGCCACCATGGAGAGCACGGAGATTGCTCTGCCCGGAGAGGTCTCCGCCACTGACGCTGTCACCATTCAGAGTGTGGGCAACACCATAACCATCCTGCCGACCAAAACCAAGCCGAAGAAACTATATTTCCTTGGCTCTGACGGCAGAAACTACCCCTACCTTTTTAAAGGTAAACTGTCTTTATAACTATGGCTCTATTCACCACCTGTTAACTGGTGGTAAGAATGTAAAAATGTCCCATACCTTTTCATTTCAAACACACTGTTTTTAATGCAAAATTATTTTAATGAAGTAGAATTTTTTAGTTCTAGCATTTTACTTCCAGATCGCAGAAATAAAAGCCATAAGATATTGCTTATGTTTGTAATACTTGAAGCAGTTTTTCTAACTTTCTCTCTTCATTTCTCTCTCCATTCTGGTGGCTGTTCTCTTCTTCCTGCTCCCCTCTTTCATCTCTCTTTCAGGCCTGGAAGACTTGCACCTTGATGAGCGGATTATGCAGTTCCTGTCAATTGTGAACACCATGTTCACAAAGGTGAACAAGCAGGAGAGCCCTCATTTCCAGGCTCGCCACTACTCTGTCACACCTCTGGGGACACGATCCGGACTCATTCAGTGGGTGGATGGGGCCACGCCTCTCTTCGGGCTCTACAAGCGTTGGCAGCAGCGTGAGGCTGTACTGCAGGCTCAAAAGGTATGATGACTTTCTCATACATTTTATTTAAATTGAATCTGTATTTATCGAGCAAGTACTATGCAGATTAAAATCTGTTAGACCTGGCCAAGGCGGCAGACACAGATAAGATCATAAATACAATACACCCAAGAAGGCGTGTGTCATATTTAACTTTTTAGTTTTTTTCTGCATGACTGTATGATTCTTGTTGTGCATTCCAGGCCCAGGATTCATTCCAGCAGCCCCAGAATCCGCCCATGGTTCCTCGCCCAAGCGAGCTCTACTACAGCAAGATCAGCCCCGCCCTGAAGGCTGTGGGACTCAGTTTGGATGTGTCACGTCGAGACTGGCCACTGAGCGTTATGAGGGATGTCCTGAAAGAGCTGATGGAAGCCACACCACCCAACCTTCTGGCCAAAGAGCTGTGGTGTTCCTGCACCACCCCCAGCGAGTGGTGGAGAGTCACTCAGGTCAGATATGGGATTGAGACACAGGTCTGGGTGAGGGGGTATGTGGATGAAGAACAGGGAAGGGAGTGAGGCATCCTTTTATTTTACAGTACATTTTGAAATACAAATGAAAAATTGGATTCTGGTTGCTATAAATTTTCTTTGTTCCCCATGCAGTCCTACGCCAGGTCCACTGCAGTGATGTCCATGGTGGGTTACATCATTGGGTTGGGTGATCGGCACCTGGACAATGTGCTGATTGACATGACTACCGGGGAGGTAGTTCATATTGACTACAACGTCTGCTTTGAGAAAGGTGAGAATGAGAGTCCTCATTAACTGTCAGCAATGCACACGTCTGATTTAGGAGAGTGAAGCTATTCTCTATATCCGTCATTTTCCAGGAAAGAGTCTGCGGGTGCCAGAGAACGTTCCTTTTCGCATGACACACAACATTGAGACAGCGCTGGGGGTCACTGGGGTCGAGGGCATCTTCAGATTGTCCTGTGAACAGGTGAGTCATCTGCGCTAAACATGCCGCCACACAAACTTGAGCAATGATGCATTTGTCTTTCTGTACACTCCCACAATTGCACACATTTGTAGAAGAACATGTTTCAGACACACACTGAGTACAAAATAGTATAGCACAACTCCTTCTCCCGTCCCCCCAGGTGATTCAGATGATGCGGCGTGGGCGCGAGACCCTCCTGACGCTGCTAGAGGCCTTTGTGTATGACCCCCTTGTGGACTGGACTGCTGGGGGTGAGGTGGGCTTTGCTGGAGCAGTGTACGGAGGGGGAGGCCAGCAGGCTGAGAACAAACAGAGCAAGAGGGAGATGGAGAGGGACATCACACGCAGTCTCTTCTCATCCCATGTGGCAGAAATCAAGGTGAGATGCACTACTTTGAGCACTGTAACCCATCCTAGCAAGTCAGTCAGCATATTTGTTTAGTACAAATGTCAATTTAATTTATAAGAGACTGCTTCAATTAGTTAATAGTTGTAAACGCGCTAACCTTAAGCCCCAGAGTGTGTGTTTAATTATGGTGTGCCTCCCCCTCTTGCAGGTGAACTGGTTTAAGAACCGCGATGAGATGCTGTCAGCTCTGCCTCAGTTGGAGAGCGGAGTGGAGGAGTACCTGAGTCTGCAAGAGCAGCTCACTGAGGTGGAGAAACTGCAGGGCAAGCTTCTGGAGGAGATTCAGTTTTTGGAGGGAGCAGAAAATAGGGCGGACCACCTCATTCACACGCTGGAGCATAGGTACAGCAGTTTTGTTGAAATAAACTTCACAGATTCCCATCTCTCGTGAGTAACTGCGGATGTTGCGGAGCGTGCTTTGGCGTGTTAGTAGTGTAATCCAGTGGATGTGTGTTGTGTTGCTAATGTCTGGTTTCCCTGCCCAGGTACTCTGAGCACACTAAACTGCAGTCGCGGGAGCTTGCAGTCCAGGAGGCAATCCAAGTGAAGCTTTCAGATTTCGATCAGTGGATCTCTCAGTACCAGGCTGCCTTTTCTAGTATGGAGGCAACACAGCTTGCCAGCCTTCTTCAGGAGATTAGCAGCCCCATCGACCTGGGTAAGGACTTCATCCTGTGTCAACTGGGATTCTAATCTGAACCATCTGTTGCCTATGAAGTAATATTGGTGACTTGTTTTGGGATAAGGCGTTTTAAACTTAATTAATTTGCAGAAATGTACTGCAATACAAAATCCTCTGGTTTCACAGACCCCTAGTCACAAATCTTGGACTGCCAATTGTTACCTTAGGTAAGGTAGCCCACAATTAGAATTGGGGTGTTTTGGAACTAGCCACATACCCAGTTTAGAATAGGGGTTTTGACTCCATAAATCAATATATTATAACGAGTTTGCGTGTGTGTGTGTGTGTGTGTATGTGTGTGTGTGTCTTTATTTCTCAGGACCACCCAGTTATGTTCCTGCCACAGCCTTTCTCCAGAATGCTGGCCAGGCACACCTTATCGGCCAGTGTGAGCAGCTGGAAGGGGAGGTGGGGGCGTTATTCCAACAAAGACGTTCCCTGCTGCGTGGCTGCCTTGAGCACCTGCACAGCTATGCCACTGTGGCCCTACTGTACCCCCATGCTGTTTTCCTCCGCCATCGTGCTCACGCCTGGAAGCAGTGGATGGAGGAGCTGATCTGTGACATGACTATAGACCACTGCCAGGCCATCTATTGCAAGTAAGTGTGTTGCAGGGGATTTGACAGGTGATATTAGTTTTTTTTTTGTAAGGATTAACTGTAATTTTAACTGGTGTTACTGGTGAATGTTCTATTAATCATCATTGCTGATTTTGCCATTTACTCTTCATTGTAAGAGAGTATGATTTAGAAACTGCTATCATTTGCCATGACTCGTGTAAAAAATGAGATGCAAATCTGAATTGTCATTCCTGTAATTAAAAAAAAAAAAAAGTGTGTGTGTTCTTGCAGATATGAGAGTCAGTATGCTGCCCAGCCAACTCCTTCCACCTGCCAGTTCCTATCTAGCACTGAAATGACACTGCAGCACCACGCGGCTGACACAAACTCGCGGCTGCTGCGGCAAGCTGAGCGCTTGAAGGCAGAAGGTGCCAGTGTACCAGTGTGCGAGGAGCAGCTGCAGGAGATTGAGCGCTGTATCACTGTGTTCCTGCGTGAGAATGGAGAGCTGGGCTCCCTCAGCCTGGCTGGAATACTTGTCTCCGCACTCTGCACACTCACCAGGTCAGCCACCGTCCCAGTCACACAACTTTTATTAATGAAAGCGGTAGCCGCAAAGTTATACAGCATACAGTCTAATACAATAGAAAACTTTATGTAATTTGCACTCACATATTTATGGAATACACTTTACAAGGAAAATTTGAGAAATGTATATGTTTTCTAAAGAAAACTAGTTAATATTTTAGACGCACATTGCGTGTAAGTAAAATAAATGTTGATTACCTATTTCCCATTTTAACTTTGGCATTGCTTATCCAGCAAAGATAAAGTTGTCGAGGGTGGAGCCAATGTGTAAGTGTAAAAGTAGCAAATTGAATGGAGCCAATTGTTTCGGGAGATTCTAAGGGTGTCGTGACGTGTCTCTTGAAGGCGTAACCTGGTGATGGAAGGAGCAGCAGCGAGTGCGGGGGAGCAGCTAGTGGAGCTGACGTCCCGGGATGGAGCCTGGTTTCTGGAAGAGCTGTGCAGCATGAGTGGGAACGTGGCCTGTCTGGTACAGCTGCTGCAGCAGTGCCAACTAATGCCACACGACCTGGACATTCCCAGCCCCTCTGAGACCGCCCGGGCTGTTTACCTGGCCAACGGAGTCTATACCTGTCTGCAGGTAATTGCCTTCCTCAACAGTAGGTGTTTGCAGGTGGAATATATAATTAGTGACTGAACTATCTAAGTTGTCCAGTTAAGGATGTGATGATGCGCTCACAGAATGCAATAATAGCTTCCCCGCCAAGTCCGTACATATGCTATTAGTTTCTATACTAGTGGTGCAAGCTGAAGGTGCCATGCTTCAGATTTTGAATTATTTTTTCATTTTGCTCCACAGGAGCTGAACACCAATTTCCGACAGATCATCTTCCCAGAGGCTCTGCGCTGCATGATGAAGGGAGAGAGCACCCTGGACAGTATGCTGGCTGAGCTGGACACTCTGATTGAGCAGAACGCAGACGGGGTCTCCCTTCAGGGGCTGGGTGAGGCGCTGCAGACACACCTCCGCAATGCTGCCATGGGACTGGAGGAGGAGGCAGACTCCCACTACCTCGATGTCACCAGGTAAACAGTGGATAATAGAATTTGAATGATTTCATAATGGCTGTGCCCATGAACCCATTAGAGGGCACGGTCTGCATACTTTTAATAACTGTTGGCATGAGCAGTTCCCCTAAATGATGTACAGCTACTATATGGATTAATACATATGTTGCAATCAAAGTCCTTTACCAAACAAATCTTTTTAACCCAACCAATGACTTTTACACTGCCAAGATCAGACATCCTGAGTTGTCTGCAATATTTCGGTATGGAAAGAGGCTTGACACTTGCCCTGTGTTTCAGGATGCTGCGAGCCCAGTACTCTGAGCTGATCCAGCCTCGCAACCTGCAGGGCTCTGTGCAGGACACACCCAAGATGAGTGCTGGACAGATGTTACTGGTGGCCTTTGATGGGATGTTTGCTCAGCTGGAGACAGCCTTTGGACTCCTGACTGAAAAGGTAATGCTGCATTTGCATGTCAGACTTGATTTACTACTTGGCAGGCTACTAAAGGTCTGTAAATAGAAATGTTTCATAATGCCGGTGATGCATGTGTAGCTTCAAAGCTTCATACGTTAGCATACTGCGTTTGTAATATTGAGGGTCTCTCAGACATTGTTCTAGTGTTGCATTGCTGTGTTCCATAGACATGTTTTTCTCTTCCAGCTGAGCAAGATGGAAGTGCCCCCTGCCTGGCGGAAGATCGATGTGATACGGGAGGCACGAGTAGCACAGGTGAACTTCTTCGACAGTGCTCGGCACCGGCAGGTCCTGGAGGAGATCTTCTTCCTCAAGAGGCTGCAGACCATCCGCGAGTTCTTCCGGCTCTGCGGATCCTTTGCACAGACACTGTCTGGTAAGTGGTAGACTGTTCGGGAGGATATGTGGTATAAAGTTACTGTATCATGAATGAGGAACAGGATATTCGATGTTTCTTTCCTTCCCTTCCTCTCTCAGGAGCGTGCCCATCCCCCACAGATGAGCCTAGCGCCCCGAATGGCCCTGTGTTGTTGGTCCAGGTGAAGCCCCTCTATCGCAACACTGTCGTTGTCAACGAGGAACAGATGGTACGACCCATCAAGTCATTCACAGCAGACTTTGTCAGACAGATGCTGCTGGGGCTGCCCACACATGCACTGGGACTGGCACTGTGCAGCGCACTGAGCGCCCTGGGCATGGACCTTATCGCCCAGGTGGAGGCCAAGGACTTTGGGGCAGAGGGCAAGGTGTCATTAGATGATCTGTGTAAGAAGGCAGTGGAGCAGGGAGTGCAGGCTGGGCGGTTGTCGCAGCTCATCCTCAACAGAGCCACCGTTCTGGCCAGCTCTTACGACGCGGCCTGGAAGAAACTGGACCTGGTGCGCCGCCTGGAGACCAACATCGAAGCCTGCAAGTTCATCCTGCAGAGAGCACAGCTCCACATCGCCATGTTCCAGGTGAGGGACGCATTCACAGAATGCAATACTAGCTGCAAAACTATACACCATTCAGGAACGTGGGGATTTGGCTCAGTTAACTGTACTAACTGCTGCTCTCAAATTCACAGTGGCAGCATGAAGACATCCTGGGAGCTCGGAATCAAGCAATGACAGTTAGCCCGCCACCACGCTCTGCCATCCTTGGCAACATGAAGAAGAAGCTGCATGCACTCGGTCAGGTTGAAGTTTCCATTGCCAACGTGCAGGTAAGAAGCAAGCTGTACTTGATTGTTAACCCTTTGTGGTCCTATGTCGGACCAGGTCCGACATCATTTTTCCTTTTCCAGTCCGATGTTGAACCCTGTCCAACATCATCTAAAAGACGTAAAACACAGGTCTCTAGTCATTTTTTCTCTGGAAAAAGCCGAGAAAACCTTTCAATGACCAAATGAGACCAATAGTAGCCGAAATGAAGTTGTAAAAATCAAAAGGACGTATCAGATAGCCCCGTGAACCACAGAGATAACACAGACATAAACAAAAGAGATAGCTGCATCTGCATCCAGCGCTGAAAGAATGCCGGGGACATTTGGAGAGCTTTTTGAGATGTTATAGTAATAAAATAATGGCTTGGATTGCATTATTGAGGAGTTTGGTGATAAAACGAGTGCTCAGAGGAGGATTTATCAGTATGCACTTCTATAAAGAGGTATGTGAAAAATACAGCGAACAAGGGGTGGGGCTTGGCTGGAGATACAGTACTGAGTGTACTATTCGATTCAGTGCCTTTTTAAACCTGTTTTACTCTGGGGGAGAAAAAGTTAAACAGCGTGTGTAAAATAAACAGCACATGTGAAAATAAGTTGGACCTGATGTGCCTGACAAGTGCTGAGTAAATGGACCACTAAGGGTTAAAGTACACATTAAGAGAAGTGGCTGTGTTGGTGTATTGTAGCTTTTTTATATATTTGTCTGTTATGAAATGTAGAATGTGTTTAAACTAACAGTTTTGTGTTGTATTTGGTATCAGTAATTGAGTTGGGATTTGTTTTTCCTGACGCAGGAGAAGCTGGCATCACTAGAAGGCAGTATCGAGCAACGGTTGAAGTGGGCAGGGGGAGCAAACCCGGCACTGGCTCCTGTGCTGCAGGATTTCGAGGCGACAATTAGTGAGCGGCAATCGCTGGTCATGAAGGAGGGACAGCGTGCCAACCAGGTGACGTTCCTGTGCAGCACCATCCTGAACTTTGAGAGCCTGCGAACGCGCACCCCTGAAGCTCTCAGCATGGACACAATGCTCTTCGAGTTGCTCAAGAGGTGCCAGGCCACCTGCTCCTTTGCAGCGCAGTTTAGCAGCTCCGTCTCACCACTGGAGCTGCGCCTCCTTGGCAGGCTGGTAAGTCTTAACTCCATAAATAGGTGATGAAATCGAAGTTGAATTGGCAATAGTAGTGCTGAATAGAGACATTTGTTCACCGTGCGGGAGCAGGTAGCAAGTGGAGGTTTGTAAACTTCAGTAGCCCCGTTGCTGTATTGTTAAGCGCAGGAGGTAATGTTTGTGATTTTTTTTTTTTTTTTTTTTTTTTTTTTTGCAGAATCCTGGACTTGACCTGCCGATTGGTGCCACAGATTGGCTGGCATGTGCCCAGAAACAGCTGACCCAAGAGATGTCCACTCGGAGATCGGTGCAGGCAGAGCGGGAGCAGCACATAGAGTGCGTCTCAGAGAGCCTGCAAGGGCTGGTCGATTGCATCAAGAGCATCCTGTCCAGTCACAGTCGGCAGCTCGGTGATGTCAAGCACCTGTTGAGGGCCATGGCCAAGGTAAGGACACGCCAAAAACACTGATTTGGCTGTCGCGCCTTTCTGACACGGGTTGATGTCTGACAGTGGTGCTCCATCTTTCAGGACGAAGAGAATGCTCTTGCAGAAGGTGAGGAGGTCGTGTACGAGGGCAGTGTGCAGCAGTTCTTGTCTGAATACAAGGTGTGGCAAGACAACATCCAGATTGTGCTGTTCACTGTGGTGCAGTCCACGGGGCAGCCGCACAGCCAGGAGCAGGTGGAGCTGCTGCAGGAGATCCCACCCACTCTGAAGGAGCTGAAATCGCAGAGCCAGATGTGGGTACAGACATAAGGGTCTTAGACCCTGATTACTATAGACTTTTTCAGGAAATGCTATAGTAAATATATTGTTTCCCTCTGTTTTACATTTCTAAGATGCTAAGAATTGACTGGATCTTTCTTGCTCCTATTTTCTGAATTAAACCCACTTTGTTCTTCAGAAGCAGGACCATGACCAGTGCTGATCTCACTTTCTCTCTTTTAAGCAGGATCTACAACGGGCTGGTAGGCTTTGCGTCGCCTCTGGTGACTGAGCAAGCGTGTGACTGTGCCAGCCCCACATCTTCTGGGATGCAAACCAGCTTTGCGGCAGGTAGGGCTCTCTCTCTCTCTCTCTCTCTCTCTCTCTGTGGAATATGTGCTGCTTCCCTGAGATGCAGGTGCTCTGTCTATACAAATTCTAAAAAGTGATGGTACTTTTTATTCTCCTACTTATATTCACACACTGTCTCCACACCCTTCCGTCTCCAGCTGTGCGCTGTAGCGCTCCAAAGACTCAGCCAGACGGCATGTCTCAGAATGCTCGCAAACCACTTCTGAGAAACCTGGACACACCGGCAGACACCCCACCTAGCAACCTGCTACTCGCCAACAAAGGACTGGCTCCCAGTCCCAAGAGAGCTGTACGTGACCCCAAAACGGGGAGAGGTATGCAAACCAATTGTCAAGGCATGTCTGCCTTTTGTGTGGTGTATTTGTGCAAGCAGCAGCACCTTTTTCCTTGTCGCTGACCTCCCTGCTATGTCTGTTCTGTAGCTGTGCAGGAGCGGAATTCGTATGCTGTAAGTGTGTGGAAACGAGTGAAGGCGAAACTGGAGGGAAGAGATGTGGACACCAACAGGAGGATGAGTGTGGCAGAGCAGGTAAAAATCTAGGCTTTTTTTTTTTTTTTTAAGAACAAAAAATATTTGGTAATGATGAGGGAGGGGAGATTTTTATATATATATATATGTGTGTGTGTGTGAAGTGAAATATTGATATGTGATTTAAGAATAACATAATTAAAGAATATTGAGGACACACATCCTAACAAACCTCAAACAGGCACTGTGTTAATCACATCACTGGTTCTCGGTGTAGGAGTAAAACCACAGATGGGAGACAAGCTGCATCTTTCTCTGCTATACTTTACTCTTCTCCCTGTTCTCTCTGCCCTTCAGGTGGATTATGTGATCAAGGAGGCTACAAATGTGGATAACCTCGCCCAGCTATATGAAGGGTGGACAGCATGGGTGTGAATGTGAAGCAAGCAGATCTCTATGGTCCAGCAGGTCAGAATCTACCAGAATCCACTCGGTCTGGGGCGTATGAGCCGCAGAGCAGCGTGGGGAGGGGGGAGGGGGGGCAAGTGATCCTCCCTGGGGCCCACACCGGATCCCGTAGCACAGCTGCACCCGGCGATCCAGCTAACATAAAGAATGGGTCTGCACCCTTCTCCTTAGGGTGTGGGGGTGACAATGGGGGTGGAGACGGGCACCCAGCCTGAGCACCCCCTCCAGTAATAAGAAATAAATAAACATCTCTTCTGGACTCCAAGAATATGCAGAAAGGATTCACTGCAGGGATTTTGCAGGAAAGGGGATTTCTCGACCCCAATTTGTTTTCCTTCTATCCTTAAAGCAGAAATATGGATACCCAACATCCATTGGACCTTGTGCAAGCTTCTGGAAAATGATATTGCAACAAAAATGATTTAAATAAATGAAAACCAAACCTCTTCAGAGCCTCATGACACATCTTCTGGTCCAGCGATTTTTTTTTAAAATTGTTTTATTATATATAAATATATGTTGCCTGGTAACAGAGCTGGTTGATTGCCACCTGGAGCCCAACTGAGATGTTGGAGATTGGGAAGCCATTCGGCAGTTTCGTTTATTTTCACCACGTTTAAAACTATTTTTTGCAACCTACTACTGAAAATGAAGAGACCTTTTTCTTCTTAAAAAATGTATGCTAATAAAACAAACGCCATTGGTGTGTTCACAGCCCAGGCTTGGGTGATGAAGTATGTTTTAGGTTAATAATTATAGCAGCAATAGTGGTAAGTTAAATAGAAAAAATATTTGCCACCATGTGCCATTAACTTCTGGCGTCAGTGTTTCACTGTGGACTTGCCTCTGGAGTTTTGGATTATTCCAAAAGATTTTTTGGACTAGAGATTAGTTCATGAATCCTGTGGGGTTCTTCTCCCCCTTTTTCTTGATTTTGTAGCTTGTAGTCACTTTTGTCTTTTGTTTTTTTTTTTCTTTCCCCTCATTTTTTTTTTTTTTTTTTTTTTAATCCTGTTGTAGAAAAAGTGGATTTCAACACCCATCTGACTTAGCCAGTGGAGAAATGCACCATTCCTGCTATATAATAACCCATTAGCTTTAGTTTTACTAATCTCTCAGTCCATCACATTCTTTGTGGAAAATGTAATAATAAAGTGATGTTTTGGTGAAGGTGAAATTTGTTGTTTCTCAAAGATTTTATTATTTTGTTTGATGCACAAATAAATAAAAGATTTTAAGAGCCGATGTTTTCACTTTTACACCATTTTTACACTGTGCCTGCTTTGCCTGATTCTGCCAAGGTTATCAGGCTGTTCAAGGACAACCAGTAAATTCAGTTTGGTACTGGGGATTATTGAGATAACGGCAAATTTCCAAGGCTATTTTTTGGGGATCAGAATCCAAATTAACATGGAGCATACATAACTTGTATTTTACTTCACAATCATTTCATACTAACTTGCAATAAATCATTAAATTAAATGCAAAACTGCTGCAACATTTGGCTGTTTATTTACAAATTTCTACAAACTTTAAACATGGGTGTACAGAGGGCGAACTGTAAGCAATGAAATGTAAAAGGTCAAGGCAACTGGTTTATTGAGCATGCTTATGCCATGGTACTGTACACTGCTGTTAGGAGGAATTTACTGTGCAGCTTTGTGGTAGTTGGTCCTGGAACATCATCCAAATTGGTGGATGAATGTGAGGTTTATAATCTTCAATTGCTGCTCTAGTTGGAATGTTCTTCACTCAAAAGCTCTCCTATCACCCTTTCCAAATGGGGCCCTCGCTTAGGTTTAGTCTGGCTTAATGCATACAAACACTATTTAAAATAGTCTGGTTACAGTTCTGAGCACCGCATTAAACAATGGGACTTAATGACACCATCCTGCCATGCATTGAATTTTATGCTTACAACCCAGAAAATATGGAGCCTGTGTCAACCGAAGACACAGGGCTTCTTAGCATGAAACATGACATCACCTGTCACGTGAGGTGTGGATTCCACCAGGTTCCTGTTCATTGTGAGGGACAGTAGCCCTTCGAGCACAGCTGCAACTTAAACAGTTGTTTCAGTTTGTCCTTGTTCCTTGCACTGAGATTGATATTTAGGGAGTGGGGAGGTCAAGGCCACTGTCTGATCAGTGCTCTTACCTTTCTCATTGTTTTAGTTCTTGGGAGGCCGGGTATTTTGTTGGAAATCCCAGTACTGGTCACACTGGTTTAAAGTCTGTTTTAAGAAAAAAAGTCACACCCCTGTATAAAGTCAACAGACTGGTGGTGTCTAAAAAAACAATTAAAAAAACAATATTGCCGACACTCCCAGCCGTGCAAAACGGGGTCATGGGAATTGTAGTCTTTACGATACTTGATTTGCCTCCGCAAAGGACGGTAATACGTGAGAAAAGAACTACATTTCCCAACGAGCCATATGTTTGGCGTAAGTACGCGTCCGAGTCTATATAAATGACTGATGTGCTTGATTTCTTGCGCGTAGCAGGTGCTGGGGAGGTAATAAGGGGTGGTTTTGGTCAGTTGACTTAATAGAAAAACACGGTTGTGTTAGAAATACGTTAATATATATATATATACTTATTTTTGTTATACGTTTAACACCTTTAGGAATGGCAGAGGGAGACAACAGAAGTGCTAACATTCTGGTAAGTGTGATATTTGAGTCAGTAAATTAATATTTTGTTTTCGTTTGCGACATATTGCGTACTGTAATCGCAATTGCTATCGTACCTACTATAATTTTTAGCCGTCAGCGATGTATTTAGATTTACGAGATATTTTAAAGCTTTACAAAAAAAATAGGACATAAGGTCAGTAGGGTTTTTTTTTTATTATTGTTTTGTTTACGTTCGTATTAATAATGGATCATACATTTTCATTGTTTACATTTGAATGCAGACAACAGGCGGCTGTACTGCAGTGTATGCATAATCCCGTTCTGCCATCTAAATGGGTCAGGAAAATGATCGCCACATCGTCTTATTGATAGGAGGGTAAAATGGTGTCTTGTGAGGTTGTGTAGATTTATTGAATTTTAAAGTAGCTTATATGTGGATTTGTAATATACTTATTACTATGCAGCAGTATGGACGCAGTAAACCAGCTACGCAGTACAAATGGCTGATTTGCTAATACAAGGCGTAGATGCTGTATTGTTGCAAACGCATACAATGTAAATGCTATGATCGCGGTATTGTGTTTATCCACGACGCACATTTACAACGTTCCTTTTAAGACGTACGATTGAAAAAAAAAAAACACTTTATTGAAACCAGAAATAATACTGGGTAGTTGGTTTATATGTCTTGTTTTTTTCATTAGTCGTGCCGCCTTTGTGTCTAAATTCTTTACAACGCAACACACGCACACTTGGATCTTGCCAAGCGGTAACACTGGCACAGAGCTAGAGGATCGGTTTAGAGGGGAACCTGACTTGGCTCAAGTCAGTGCTCGATCACCTTGTCAGCCGTTCCTGCCTGTCATGTCCGTCTAATATTTTATTTGATACACCGCTATAAACCTGTGTTGATACACACGCATTGACATTTTATAGAAGGAATGCTCAGAATATCTGAACATTGATCAAACTTTTAATACCCGCTCTGTACATTTTTTCCACACGCTCTGCGGTAAAAGCGACATTTCCTGTCTTGCTGAGGTTTTGTTTTGCTCTATCTGCAGAACTAATCCACAGCTCCGGTAGCAGTTTCACTCACGCTTGCTCACTTGCACATTAAAAATAAGTCTGCAGTTAATCTATAGTGTAGTGTTATCACTTTTTAGTGTGTAAAGAATAAGACCATCCGTTGGAGATGTAAAATGGTATGAGGGTGATGTAATATATATTTTTAGTTCTCTACCTAGCTGTAAAGACCCCATTTTGAGGCGTGCAAGTAAACTAACACAAAAAAAGCAGATTTTGCCATGTCTCTACTCCTAGGCACAAGAGACTGCCCAGCTGGAGGAGCAGCTGCAAGGCTGGGGAGAGGTGATCTTGGCAGGGGATCAGGTCCTGCGTTGGGTGAAGCCCTGGTTCCCTGCAGCCTTGATGGGAGTTGTCTCTGCAGTTTTCCTGTGAGTGAGAGGGGGATGGGATTACCAACCATTATGGAACACATTTTAAAATATTCATGTTGTGCTTTAGTGGAATATTAAATATTTACCACCCGATTGCTTTACCACATTTATAGACCCATGGACTGTAGACGATAGCCTTACCTAATGGAATGATCGAAATGTGCTCTTCATATTCAAGCTATGATTATCTTGTACATTTTGAAAACTTGGTACATTACACACACAACAGGAATCTCAGCTGCTGACTAATCATGTTTTTGCATTGAATAAAAGGGAGTTCACTCCAGATTCTGGGTGACCTTGCACCTGCTAGGATGACAATTTTCAAAGATGTGAGTGATGGCATAAGCCCAAGACATACGACTGACTCACCTTTTGTCTCATGGAGGTCATGAGTCGTAGTAGACACTAGACTCTGTCCTGCCCTGTTGTCTTTTGAGATTTACCACCTGTGATTGTGATCTTGCAATGCTGAGGGAGACCTGTAAGAAATACAAGCCTGATGTATGGGAAGAACAGAGATGTAGATATATTGCAACTTTGTTACAAATTGTCCTTAAACAATACCTGATATAACCAAGCTTTAGAATCAATGTACCTATGATGTGTTTCAAATGTTCTGTCCCCAGTTTGTGATGTTTCTACTGGAGCTACAGTTGGACGTCACAAATTGCTTGGCCCTGTGGCGGTTTGTGATCTATTTGATCTCTCTCCTCTCTAACAGGATGATTTACTATCTGGACCCGTCTGTGCTGACTGGGGTTTCTTGTGCCGTCATGCTGCTCTGCCTAGCTGACTACCTTGTTCCCACTCTCGCACCCAGGATCTTTGGCTCCAACAAATGGTGAGCTGGAAAACCCAAAAGAAATGTCTCCTCACTATTGGTTTAATTAAAAAAAAATAAAAATAAAAAATAAAAAAAACTAAACAAATACTCTCCTGCATACACTCAGAGGATTTTCAGAAAATCCTCTTTCCGCTGTGCACTTGCACAGACCTCCTTAAGGTAAACGAATCGTAGGTTTAGTGAGGTGTTAGAAGTACCGATTTTTCCATATATAGGAAAAAATGTGTCTTAAGACATAAACCACCACCACTGAAATGCCTTTGTGTGCTCCCCCATCCCCCCCCCCCTTTTTAAATAAAGCATTTATACTCTGCAAGAACAGAAATGAAATACACACAACTGTTGGATGAAAAAGGGCATGTTTAATTCACCGATCCGATGGCATTTAGCTATTTATGGGGGACTACACTTGACATTTAGGATTTGCGTCACTCAAGTTTGATACCAGGATTATGATCAACCCCCACCCCCGGTATTGTGTAGCACTAGGCAGTTGCTGTTGAAGGTATCTTGTAGCTTTGCCTGTCATACAGCGACCTGAGCAGCTGTCGTGTCCCAGGGCCCCAGTCAGTACAGGTCAAATTATTATTCTTTCGCTTAGTTTCCAGAATTACACTTGCACAAATACTCAATCCATACATGCCGTATTTTGAAGATGCAAAGCAATATTTGACATTTGGGCTACAGCAGACCTTACCATAGTGCAATAGAAGTAATCCAAATAGTGTGTGTGCACCAGTTTCATTAAGCATGTAAATAAGTTAATGTAAAAAAATACAGCACAGTTGAGATTGATTGGCTTCTCGGAGGTATTTATTTTGAAAACCATTATCAAGGATGTTCTCCTCTTCCCACCAGGACCACGGAGCAGCAGCAGCGTTTCCACGAGATCTGTGGGAACCTGGTGAAGACACAGCGCAGGGTTGTGGGCTGGTGGAGGCGCATCTTTGCCCTTAAGGAAGAGAAACCCAAAGTGGTACTTGATATTCTGCTTTGCAGCTGTTGCCCATCTGCTCCCTACTTAAACTGCTGTAGAACACTTGACTTCCCTATTCTAGTGATCTTCCTGTGCTTTGTGAACTCTTGATATTGCTGTAGCTGCAGCAGTGAAGTGTGTGAAATTCTACTGAGTCCCCACCCTGATCTGTCCCCTGGAGCTCCATTGGTACTATTCTATATTGTGTTATGTCAACTTGTTCACATGTAACTGCATGTAAAAAGAGACAGCAATGAATGTGATAGGTTTATAGGATTCTTTCAGTTATGTCACGCACTTAAAACTGAATTGCACATTGATTGTGTGTGGACAGGTGTGAATGTATTGTTTTAATATAGCTAAATGGAAAGTTGCCTGATTAGAGCCTGTTGCACATGTACCAAAGGCTTCAAATAGGCGAGACACGTCAGTATAGCATTATTGCAATCAAGAAATTGGCTTTTGAATCTTACAGTATTGGACTTTATCAGTTATACGTAGCAGACGCCTGTGTATGTGTGTTAATCGGGATTTGCTTTGTATCTCTCAGTACTTCATGTCTGCGATCATCTCTCTGTTAATGATGGCCTGGATTGGACAGCAGGTCCACAACCTCTTCCTCACATACCTGATTGGTAAGTTGATTACCTGTGCTGCAAACCTGTACATTTTGAAGCTGCAGAGAACCATGCAAATCAACACTCCAGAACCCATGTAGGAACATAGTGTGTGGAGAAGTTGATTTGAAATCATCAATTAAAATGTGCCTTTCGAGTTGTGAAAATATCAGATCTGCATTTCGTGCAAAACATTTTCGGTGTAAAAAGCACAGTGTAAAACTGGGGTTTCCCTTGTTAAAAATAAATTACGTATAGTTTTTGTTTTCCTGTTATAAAGCTGCAAACACATCCTCAGGGTTGTATAGTCCTAGTATTAACAACTTAGAATGTTAGTTACAGGGTTTCCTTCTTACACTCAAGTAGTTTCTTGTTTTCCCAGGATACATTTAGGTAGATATAATCATAGTGGTCAGTTCTGGGGATAGTTCTTAAAAGGAGGATTGACTTTATGTTGACCCCCCTCCCCTCCGTCTTTCTCTTGTCAGTGAGCTTCCTGCTGCTGCTGCCTGGACTGAACCAGCAGGGCATTATCAGCAAGTACGTTGGGATGGCAAAGAGGGAGATCAACAAACTGCTTAAACAGAAAGAGAAGAAGAACGAGTAATGGAGAGGAGAGACAACCCGACCCTCGTCAGTACAAGGTGCTTCTGCCTCGATGGAATCTCTCTCCTCCAATCAGAAACTCTTTCACTGGGCAGGGTGGGGTGGAGAGGCAGGCACACACACACACACACACACACGGCCCGTCTTGAGTTTGACATACTGAGCTTTTTGAAAACGCAGACAGAGCCCTCTTTGTTAGCTACCACTCCCACTATTTCTTGCTCTTGTCTGTCAAAGTTCATTAGTTATCAAGTTGTTTCCCCAAACAAATACAATTTAATTTGTGCCTCTCACCCCCCCACCAAACAAACAAGTTACAAAAGGGACTGTTTTAACCAAAATGTTTGTTCTCAACATGCACCATTCTTTAAAAAAAAAAAAATTGAAATGCACAGAAAGCCAGGCTTCTATTTGTATTATGCACAGACTGATTTTGTTCCAAACTTGACTGTTTTGAAAGCGCTGTGTTTATGTTGCTATGATCTGGGGTGCAACAGTTCTGTCTTAGTCCTGTTTATGATGTGGTTTGTGTAATATTTCTGTTTTTTTTTATTATTTAACAAATGTTGCACTGATACCGTTTTTAAAGAAACTGGGCAGAAGTACAAAGATAATGCTCTGTTACTTTATGAATTAGTTGTGTTTAACTGTATGGGTGTATTTTACTGAAGTCTGTTAGACTCTGCTAATCTGTCTCTGACCTGATCCACATGATGCCCTTCTCTGTTTCGAGTGCTTTGGCCTCAGTTTGATTTTCTTGATTTGTAAATGTCTGTCCTGTACGCCTTTGGTGTTAAGTTTGTATATTTGTTATAGATTAGCAATATTGTAATCTCTCCTTATCTTATTTTTTTTTTCCTGGCTTACTGCTATAGAAATAAAATATTGTAAAGAATTGAAACATTGTGTCTATCTGTAGAATATAATATATGCTTGCTTTGAAGATTACATTTATTTAAATATACAATAGTATAACTGAGAACTCAAAAGCTGATTCCAATGGAAAATCCACACAATTGCAAAGTACTCCTACATATTATACATCTTGACACGTGACATTCATGTACTGTTACACCCCTACTTCCAATTAGGGTTAAATTGCCTGTAAAAAGTAATTCCTCTAATATTTGGCTGAAAGTTTGTGAGAGCAAGCAGGACTCCATTTGTACCAGTAATAACTGTGCAAGTCTCAAAGCAAATGCACTCAAACCTTGCTACAGGGCAACGGCAATATCCTTCCCAGCTCCCTTTCCCCCAATCAGCCTCGAGAAATATTTTAAAAAGCCATTTTTGCTGGAGTAACCGATGGCAAATGTGTAAGCAGAAATGAGGGAATCATACAGAACACAAACTATACTGGGAAATTAGATGATGCAAACGCCTTGTAACTGCAGTATAATCACAAGGATGTATACTGTTTCAGTAATTTACAGATACAGTAAAATTAATTACACTCGGCAATCTTATTTTCCTAACCCTCTTCATTTTTTAAGGGAATGCCAGCTGCAGTTTTTGTGCCGCTCATAATAAATGGAGTTTGTATTGTTGCACGATGTTATAGAACTCACTGAGCTGTCTCTGGAGTATATAGTTAGTCCTGCTCGCGTGCTTCTGTTCGTGGTGTAGTCGGTCTGCGAAGGGGGGCTGCACAGTTTCAGGGTGCTCTGTTGCATGGGCCTCTTTCCCTGGTAGCTCACTGGTGTGGGACAGTGTCCACCTTGTTGCCCTGACACACCGGCACCATTATCTCTGCGGGGTCTCTCTCTCTGCTGGCATGCTGGCCCCCAAAAATTGAAACCAGATCAGCAGGAAAAAAAAAAATCAAGCCGGGAGCGAGTGCTATACTTTTGTCAGATGCTTTTCAGCTGAGGAATGCAATTTAAATGTAAGGCTAATATAATGCAGCGAGGTGACATAATGATAAATCATAATCTACTTTGTCCAGGAAGTGTATGTCGAGGAGGGTGTGGGGTACCGCCCTATAATTAAAAAAAAAAAAAAAAACAGGCTACTTATTTTTGTTTATGTGGGTCTGCATTGCACTTTAAAGACCTGCCTAAAACTCCTCATGGTTCAATAACTTCAACCAATCTGTCCCAAAAGGCTATACTATTTTACATATTGCCCACAAAGCAAACCCCGCCCATCATCACACGACGCCCCACGGTCCTCTAACTCTCGTGCGTTCGCGCGAGGTTACATATTTTCCCAAATCGCCCCGCGAGCTCTTTCTCCTTCCTCTTTCCGCCATATTGCAGAACTGGTAAGGTTGACAAAAACTGTTATCCCTTCTCAATCCCTTTAATATCGGTGTCATCCTGGCACCTAATGGCCTGTTTTCAATGTCAGAGTAAACCCAGAGAAACGAGGCATCTATTTTTATAGTTTCGGTTTGGTCAGAAAGTATTCTTGATTTAAAAAAAAAAATGTTTCCCGGAGCCGGGGTGCCAGTCCTTCACCCTGTTTTCAGCCCTCAGCGATGCTCTCATCTGGTTGTGTCTCATAGCTGGGCCGTGAAAAACACTGAAAAGAGCAAATGTGGTGGTTTGTGTCATATTAGCGGAATATGTAATAAAAAAATTCAACGTATGCGTTTGAAACAGTGCTTTGTTTTGGATAGACGTTGTCAAATGTTTTTTTTTTTTTTTTACATGGCGACCTTGTTTAGTTAAAGTTTTTGGGTCTCTTTCGGACCTCAGACACCCATACCTGGGTCCCCGGCTCTTGTCATTTAAAATTGGGGTGTAGCGCCCCGTCTGTAGTCCTGTGTGTAGGGGTTTAGTATCGCTGGAGTGTCCAGAAATACAGACCTGGGATACATTTGGTAGCGTGTATCCCCGTGTTTGATCTGTGTAAAGTGCGGGTTTGTAAATTGTGAATGCATTGGCTGTTAGCTTTTGTATATCAGTGCTGTTCTTCATGTGTATACATAAGGTGTTTGCAAGGTAGTGGTGGTCGTGGCTGTTACTGGAGTAAGTGTGTTGGGTAGGCCCAGGCTGTCCGGGCACTATTGTATTTTAATCTGGTTAAATGTGGTGCTTTTGAAATGGCTTTCAAAATGGGACTGAGGCATGATAGATCTATACTCCTGAAATTGGTAGAAAAACTACAGTAACTTGCAGTAACGTACAGGAAATGGGCATGCTGCAAACACTAGGTTCTTTCTAGCATTTTTTACTGCTGTATCTGTTTTTGTTGTGTTAAGAATTTAAGATCTTTTGAAACGTGATAAATTAAGTTCATTGCTGGAACTGCCATTATGGTAGTACATATTTTACAATTCTTCGTATGGTAGCTGAATATGGTAGTAGTTTTAGTTGGGGGGGGGGGGGGGGAGTGTGCAAAGTATTAAATCTTGGGGAAGGGGTGTCAAAAACTCAAATGACTCGTGCGGGAATGGGATATATGGTTAAGGTATTGTCTTTGTAGGATCTCTACATGGGCAGGGATTTCATTTTTAACCACTAATCTGTGGAGTGTTCAACTGGTAACTGTTACATTATTGTGTGGTAGTGTTTTCCTTAATTATTTTCCATTTGACTTTGGTCTGCAGGCATCATGGTGCGCATGAATGTTCTCGCTGATGCGCTGAAAAGCATCAACAATGCTGAGAAACGAGGAAAGCGGCAGGTTCTGATTCGACCCTGCTCCAAAGTCATTGTGCGCTTCCTGACTGTCATGATGAAGCACGGTGAGAGACAGTGGTGTTCTACTGCTGTGGTTTTAATCTTGGACCGATAACCTATTGCTATCAGATGTTGTGCACAAATAAATCCTAACATGCACAAATAGCACATCTACCAGAAGGTTATAGCTTTTTACAGCATGCAATTTACATACAAATGCTTTCCACAGTACAGATTAACCAGTAAACTAAGTGACATGTAGAAATTAAACATTGACTGGTTTGCAGGCATTATAGAGTGCATGAGTTAAACATAATCTACCATTTACTACTTTCTGATTCCATGCATTTAAAAATTGCTTTAGAAAAATGTTCCATATAAATTATACAGTAGAGAGCATTTTAATGTTTTGTAATGTTTGTACAGCGAGTGTTTTGGTAGTTATTGTATATTTAAGATGAAGTGGTTCCCAACCTAATTTATTTCAGCAAGAGCCGAAAAAGAACTCTGCACTGCTTTTCAGCGCAAAGCACACTCCTAACGAGAGAAGTATATGTAATAGGTGAACCTGGATGATCGCTGCAATAATGTAGTAGGACTTGGGTAAAGACTTTTAGAAGCAGAGGACTGGTCTTTTTGCTTTCAGTTTCAAGCACTCACTGGTAGCTAATTTCCAAAGTGCGTTCATGGTGCTTGTTGCTTGCGGGAATATCCTTTTTCTTTTGTACTCCAACTCGCTTGCTTTGCTTTTTCCAGGCTACATTGGCGAGTTCGAGATTATCGACGACCATAGAGCTGGGAAAATTGTTGTTAATCTCACAGGCAGACTAAACAAAGTAAGCATTTATTTTGATTTTTTTTTTTAGGGAATGGGCAAAGCACAGCTAAAAATGAAACCTGCAAGGATCTGTTATAAGTACACCAATAGTAATTAAAGTGTCATCATCTTATTTCATGTGCAGTTTAGTAACTTAATTGACCATTGTAAATGTGTTTTATATACAATTCATGGAATACAGTGGTACTCGAGTTTCATTTTTTTTGTGTGTATTTGTGAATGAAATGAATAGCCCTTTAGACCAGTGTTGAGTACCACTGATTATGGGTTTTCCATACCTAATTGTGTAGTGATGGGAAATGCTTGTGAAAAGGACTATGATGTAAAAATTATGTCATGCACTCTGGTGCTGAGCCTATTGTAGCTGTAGCTGCAAATCATGCTACTGAGTGCTGACTACATTTATCCACAACAGTAAGTAATGCATTTTACAGTTTAGCTAACCTGTAATTATAATGTCCTTTTGAAGAGAGGCCTGTTTGACTTGAATGGCTTTGATACTGCAATACGGGGATGTAGACTAGGCAGGAGAGTCTTGTGGCCCCCGTACACAGCTAAATTAAATCAATTACATCACTCCTCAAATAAAAATACATTTTCTAAACAGTGATTCCTGTTAGGAGTTAACCAGGTTTTTGCTGCTTGATGGGGATTATATCCAATTGATCTTTTTTGGTCTTTCTAGTGTGGCGTCATCAGCCCCCGATTTGATGTTCAAATCAAGGATCTGGAGAAGTGGCAGAACAACCTGCTACCCTCTCGTCAGTTTGGGTGAGTGTCTAAAACCAAGATGCAGATGCTTGCTTACTCTGTAAACTTCCTGTGGACATAGGACTTGGGAACCTCTATGGCTCTCTAGGCTTCTGCATCGTTTTTTGGGCATACCTACGGGATCCGTTTCTTGGTGGCTGTGCCATTTCCTCTACGGCTGTGGCCCGTTTAGCAGGGGTTCATATCTATAATAGTGCTGTTAGATGGGAATGCTCCATCAAATAACAGCAGATTCCATTGTTTTCTTCTAAATGTATAATTTTCGTGAGTACTTTCTGTATTGTGGGGAGAGGACAGTTATCTGCTAAACGCCCAGCGATATGTCTGGACAAAATGCCTTGTTGGTTGTTGCATGTGCAACTGTGTAACGTGGCTCTATGTCCTCTGTCCTGCAGATACATTGTATTGACCACCTCAGCTGGCATCATGGACCATGAAGAAGCCAGGCGAAAACACACAGGAGGCAAAATCCTGGGATTCTTTTTCTAAAATATGTAAAGGCACCTGCAAATAAAATGCTTTCAGTGGGCATGTGTGCTGCGTTTCTGTTTTGTCCGAAGCTTGTAATAGAGGTGCAGATCACTTGAGTGCTGACAGTTCTGTCTGGTGTGTAAACCAACACATAGCACATCACCATCCACTGGTGAATTGAAATTGGGTTTCACCATTCTTACTTATTACTTGGTGGTAATGCTATAATTTGCTGGTAGGACTGTAATAGTCTGTCATTTTTTTCATCGTGGCGAAACATGAGCAACTGCTGCCTGCTCCACAGGTGCCAGCTCTATAGTATTGTCTGACCTGACTTGTAATTTCTCCTGGTTGTGGAGTTTTGCATTGTAAAAAGGGCATCATTACTATCTTATTGCGAATTGCCCAATATCATTGTATAACTTGATTTGCACAGCTTACTTTACAACCATCTGTTCAGATTGAACAAATAGTGCAGGTAGTAGCTGATAGTCATCCAACTAAAAATGTAGGAAATTCAGCCCTTTAATGCATATTTCCCTTTGCCCACTGGGTGTCATTATTTCTTTACTAATGCACACAGACTTGGTTACTTTTGAGCATGCTTTCAAGATTATGTGCTTTTAATCAATAATTGAACTTTTTGTGTGTGTTTACCCCACCCTATAGTTTTGTATTTAGTATGTTTATTTTACTATGTTGGCATTTTGCTAACAGGTACTTCATTTTGAGTTATCTGGAACTATTTGTTCTCAGAACCTGTACACACTGGGTACTTCTTACAAGAGAAGGTACACGGCCCTCTCCTTAATCTGATTTCTAAACTTGGTTGAAGTTACTCCACGTATTGATAGCAGGCATTTCCAGTTTTGATAGAATGGACATGCACTCTGAAAATATTTCTAGGAAGATAATTCTGGAAATAGTTTTTGCTTCCTTAAATCTTTACTAGGTGGAGGTGTATACACTCTTCTGCTTGGAGTTTTTGTTCTAGCCACCAGTGAGATGGATGGGGATTTTGCATCGCTGCCCTTTGCTTTAATAGTGTAGCCATACAGTTCTGTAGCCTCACCAACTTTAATACTTGGATTGCTTGCTACTAAATTTACCTACCTTAAAGAAAAAAGTTGTGTGGTGGCGTGTAACCTTAATGGAAAGGTGTGCTCGAAAGGAGAATTGTGATTGGTCCTCATGAGCCAGAAGTTTAAGATTCAAATGTGCTTTCTTTACGTAAATTTACTAGTCCTTCTCTTTGCCTTTAGCAAATATGCCTTTAGCAGTTAATCTTTGGAACAGCTTAAATTTCAAACAGATCTCTAGAGTAGCATTTGGGCAGTAAAAATATGGCTTTAGGGTCAAAGTGGTATAAACAGTACTTTTTCCTCGAGGGAGTGGGTGGAAGAGCTGACTTCCATATTGGAGGCAGTGGTGGAGCAGCAAACTTTAGATTGAGGCTTCCTTGTAATGAATAATTTTATTTTAATTTAGGTTAAAGTATAAATGCCAAAGCATTTAAAATTAATGAAAAATCAAGTTGGGATCATGAAAGCATCTGTGTTGTTGCCCCAAGCGCTGTAATAATTACCTCATTGAAGTTGGCAGGGAACTTATGTTGTGCAGCTGCTTTATAATTAAAGTTTCAGTTCACATTTGGGTATATATACACACAAACACACCTACAGAAATTACAAGCAAACTTCTGTTACTAAAGTCTTGGGACTGACAAATGTGGGGGACCCAGGGGGGACTTTAATATAAAATGTAATTGGAATATACTTAGTTGAATGGTTCACTCTAGTGGTGTAGGAAAGCCTGTTTTAGGTTTGTGACATTACAGGCCAGTCAGAGGAAGAGAAGGATGAACTGAGAAATCTTGGTCTCCCAAACTGGAACAAATCAGTTTCTCATTTATTTTATATCTGTAGGCTGAAGAATCTCTCTGGGTTCATGTCTTCCTGTGAAACCACAGTAGCAATTATATTAGAATCGTGTTATTGCTTATGGGATTTGCTGGTGTACTACATTTGCTTGGTTATCTTGTGCTGTGTTCTCACAGAAGTGCTGTGTTTTTACTTGAGTATGCTTTGCTGTGTTTGCAACGTGATTGAACTTCCTTGGTCCCATTCTTTTGCCACGGTGATATAAGTCCAGCTACAACGATTACTACAAAACATACAAAAACTAGAAACAAGCGTAATGTTTTATTAACAAGTTTTAAAGAAGCTTTGTTTCAAGTACATAAACTCTTCACGTTTATAAACTGGGTGCCAGTCCTGCATTGGTTCTCCATGGAATGTGTTATATAGTAAGACTCGTTACCCAGGTTAACTTCCTCTACCCTCCTCAAACACGAGCTCAATTGACACGTACATCTGCCTCGCAGTGCTTGTATTTGTTCATTACTCGATTGATTTTGATTTACAGATTTTCCTCCCTCCACTTTTTGCAAGACCCCGCTGTGTTTCGGTTGGCCCAGTTGCTTTGATCAGGCCCCAGGTACAAATTTCTGACTCAGTAGGATGTTTATAATTACAAATATTACATAGCATGGTTTATACCTCCCAAGAATGTTAAAAGATTTCCTTTGCTGAAATCTTTTGAATGTTAAATGCGCTCCTGTTTTTTTTTTTCCTTTACTGTGGTTTGAGCTCTTTGGAGTGGTAGCCTGCCTGCTCACATACAACAATGCTTTTGAGAAATCCATGTTCTCAACAAAACATAAACCTGAAATATAGACCACTAAATAAACTACACATCATTTTGTCTGCTTCTTGCGGATGCTGCCAGCATCACATGGAACAAGATTTGTCATTTTAACAGGAAAATAAATATGAAGTGACTCCGTTATTAATATTTATGACTGGTATAAATTCAGCTGTTAATTAAATCTTTAAACAAGATGGCCAAGCGCCCCCAAACGAGTCCTGCAAGGAAAGAGGTGTGGACTAGACTAGAGCACCTCCCTGACAGACTGGAAACGGAGAAGCAAAATGTGTATTTGGTTGCCTTTTAAAAAAAAAAACCTTTTAATAGCTTTTATATCATTTTCACTAAATCCCAATCGCAGTAGTTCTATCAGTGGATTTATTTCCACTATCATACAGGCTCAAGGGGCTCAATAAATCATCATCATTCCCTATCTCTAATCTCTATTGTATATTCTGCTGCGGTTGAATTTCATGTTTTATAAATTGGTTCTGTAGATGCAGCAGTGGTTCCATTGGAATATTGCTACAATTGTGTATTATTAGACACTACTTTGTGGTCCCAAACCCCATCATTTAGTAGCTATTTGTATTTCCTGTGAACGAGCTGTCCCCTTTCTCCGAGTACTGTTGCATGTTTTGCCTGTGTGTATTTCTTTTCTCAGTCAAATGCCCTGCACATCCTAAGGTTTTCTGATTTAGTTTAGCCAGAACTCTATGTATTGCAGACCTAGAAGTATTTTTCCCAAATTTTGGCTATACTTCCAACATCAACATCTTTTTATATATATATATATAGTTCTGAATTGCATACAGGCGGGCCTGCAGGCGCCCAGCCAGCCACAGGGGTTGCTGGTGTGCAGTGAGCCAAGGACAATCTGGATAAACAGGCACACCTCAAACTTACTGTCTTCTACACTGCAGCGCAGGATTCAAACCCTCTGCCCTCCATACTGCAGCGCAGGATTCAAACCCAGACTCTTATCCACTGAGCTACTCAAGCCCACTGCCTTCCACACAGCAGCCTAACACTCTATCAAATTACCTTCCACACTGCGGCCCAGCGTTTAAACAACTGAGCTACTGAAGCCAAGTATCTTCCACTCTACAACCCAGCACCCTAAACACTGAGCTACTCTAAAACTCACTGCCTTCCACACTGCAGCTCAGGACTCAACGTTTTCTTATATTTTCTGTGAGGTCTGTGCAGGTCTATTTTGTCTCTCCGTTGCCCCCTAACTAATGTACACTCTCCTCACTGTTTTGTATGACTGGAAGGGCATTCGGAGAGAGCATTGCACAGTTATTTCAACAGGGTGGGCCTCCCTGGGAGTTCACAAACCGCCACCATATGTCATGGAGAGCGAGCGAGCATCACTTCCTCCATCCCGCGCCTGTAGCTGGCTGTCTGCTTGCCAGCTGCTGAAACGGCCTTCTGTTTACAAATAAACTGCAAGAATTAATCCTGAATCAATAACACAGCTAGCCATCCATGTTTGTTTAGTCCTTCTCCGGCACAATGTCAGAGAGATTGTCATGAAAGGAATTGCTCAGTGCTGCACAGTGGCATAAGAATAATCACACCAAATGTGTCAGCAACAAGTGATGAATCATGCCAGAATGAAATATATATATATATATATATATATATATATATATATATATATATATATATATATATATATATATATATATATATATATATAGTATAGATAGATAGATAGATAGATAGATGAACCATATTTAAACAAGACTTGCAAATTAGACTCACCTCCCACAGAAATGCAGCTGCAAAGTTTACAATGCACCGGAATCTCTTTGATGTGCTGCTGTTTAAGCTCAAATGCGCTGTAATTAGAATATCGCCTACATTGACGTGTTGCCATCTGCCCTGGTACCCAGTGCTGGGATAAACACAATGGCTTCAACATTACCCAGAAATGGGGGTTATTTAGAGACCAGAAACTGCTGGGAGGGGATTCTGCAAATAGCAAGGAATTTAATAAATTGCGTGAAGTTTGCTGAGAACAGCAACAAACACCCTGTTAATAATACAGAAAAAAAAGCAATTTGCTGACCCAGACAAAACTATAATTATATCTGTGCTTATCTAGGCTGAACTACCACAAACCTACCACACCTAAGAATTGTACACAATATGCATATTAAAAGTATATGCAGTTGTTTTAAAGGGGATCTATGCAGCCTTTAAACCCAGTACATTTCAACTGTTCTGTGGGGGGACGTTTTCAGTGGAATAGAAATCCATGTAGTTTAAGTAAACTTCAGTTGATTTACTGCAATCGCTGTCATTTTCCCATCAGTATTGCATTGTATAATTATGCATTTGACATTTGGCACTGCAAAAGCTTGGGAAATGACAGCATATGCATTTATAATTGTAATATGTACAAATGTTTACAGATCACAAGCTTTGTGCAGGCTGTTAATTTTAAACAACTTCGGCCCAATGTATGCCACTCACAAACATGAATAAATGACCTGCTTTCTTGTAGCTGTATGATACACAGTTTGATACAATGGTGGATTGAAAAAAATAAAAATAAATACAACTGCCATACAACTAAACAGCAGGTAATATTATATTGAACTACGCATTTAACCTCAGGCTTTACTATAATAACTTATATTACTTTACAAAAACATAATGTCAGCTTCATTTCGCTGCTAAAGACAGCAATCACATTTGTCGCTGCTGCTGTCTAAGCACTTGCCTTACAGGAATCAAAGGGGGAGTCATGCCAAACTGATTCGCCAGAGCTACTATTAGCATGTGTGCAAATCGGTGTAAAAAACAGTAGCTTGTCTATTGAAAATACTCCCATTTACCAAATGGTCTTCAACGGCAGTACGACACAGGAGTGTCACTCTAGCGGTTCTGTACTAAGATGAAACGCTAGCACAAGTTAGCTCAGCTCTGAGT
>NC_054559.1:12513646-12646146 GCF_017654505.1 Polyodon spathula
AAGGACAATTTGGACATTCAAAGTAATGTCATTTTCTTTTATATTACTATCCCAACCTACATATAATTCACAAATATTTAATAAAGAATATCTTGCTGTAAACGTTTACCATCTTCATAATATAGAGAGTTTTGGGGTGTGGTGTTTGTGCTGTAGTCCAGAAGTGCATATTGTATTAGACTGCCTGTGTGCTGCTGCTGCGTCAATGTAGCTGTGTTCAGCTGAGCCAGTCACCTTGTCCATTTTCCTCCTTTATTGATCATAGGAATGAGGTTTTCAGAGCCGGCCTCTATTTGCATAATGAGCTGTGCATTACTGCCAGCCTGTCGATGGGGAACTCGGCCTGGGGCTGCCGCTGCACTTATTCATCCTGACAGGGTTATGCTACTACAGGCCCTGCTGACAGTGGCAGTGTAAGGGAGGGGGCTGCCTCTGCTGTATTTTCTGTTCAGGTCTCTAATGACATCACAGGCAAGATGTAAAAAAGAACACAATACAGCCTCTTTGTTAAAACAGTCATGTTTGGAATTGGTTGGAGCCATTCCGCCTGAAAATAAATATCTCTATAAAAAACATGTCTGTATGTTTTTAAACAAGATCCAACAGATGGTGCCCTGAGCTCCAAAATGTAATATATTTTGTTAATGATGTTAATACTTGAATATTTTTTATTATTTTTTTAAAACTCAAGCAGGTTTGTTCATTTTAAAAGAAGACTGAAGATTCCACATGGGGATTTAAAATAAGAAAAAGTGAGCATAGAAATAGTACTTTAATATCAGGGCTATTAGATCAGTTGCATGATTATAGATTCCCAGATTAATTTCTGATACCCTTGTTGAATTTTGCTAAAACGTTCTCCTTTTCCTATAATAATAAAGCAATTAAAAACACATGGCTTGAAGACGAAATCTTGCTCTCATTCCCCTTCCTTGTGCTATCCACAACAGGAATATGTTCAAAAGCAGCCGTTTCACAGATATTGAGAAGAGAAACGACAGCCTGTGTTCATCATCTACTGTCTTTGCTCAGTTTACTTGAGCAAACAGACTGACTTCAAAATGAGAGCCAGTGAATGTGCTGTACAGTAGGGCGAATAAACATGGGAACTGACTACAGTTGTATTGCAACATTGTGCTGCATAAGGTCATTTTAAGCAAACACATTAACCTTACCTTGAAATGCAGGGCTGTCTAATATGCTTGTCTCCATTTTATGGTTACGAAAATAAATCACATTTAATTAGAAGATAAATATGATTTTTCGCATTTCTATTCTTTCATGAGGGGGTTTTTTAAGCATGAATACTTTATATCTCTGTATCCTGGTTGCTTGGAATCATGGGGGAGTCACTGCGATTGCTACAGCTGTGAGCTTCTAATCACTGTGTCTCCTCCTATAACTCAAACATGGCTGCAAGACTTACTATAGTGCTGTTTTAAGGTTTTTCTGATACACAAGTAATGAGATGGCACTTATGAGATGATAAAATGTACAGTCCTGAAATGTCCTTCAGTGGTGCATTTAGAATGACTAGGAGAGATACTATATGAAAATTAATTGTATAATATACTGGGTGATTAAGAAGTAAGTTTACCACATCAATGATAAGCTGCATTATTGTCCTATTTTAATGATGTGATGTTTAGATCAAGTAAACAGGCGTTATTTTGATACAGAGGGTAACATACTGTAGCTCAGGTTTTACTGTGTTGCTCTGTAGCCTTGTTTAAACTTTCAACTGACATGACAGCTTTACAGCAGCTGACACGCAAACAGTGACTGAAATATGTGAACAAAGGGATCCTGGTAGAGCACTCCGGAAAATGTCATTCGACACACTATGCAGAACTGCTCTTTCATTATACAAAGTACTGTCTTACACAAAAAGAGAAGACTTTGCTTTGAATCAAGAAAGAGAACCAATGAATACCTGAATAACAACAATGAGTGTCTAAAGACTCTTAACAGTACATAAGCACTCGCTGCTCAAACCTTCCACACTGCAGCCCAGCATTCCAACCACTGAGTTACTCAAACCCACTACCTTCCACACTGCAGCCCAGCATTCCAACCACTGAGCTACTCAAACCTGCTACCTTCCACACTTCAGCCCAGCATTCCAACCACTGAGCTACTCAAACCCGCTATCTTCCACACTGCAACCCAGCATTCCAACCACTGAGCTACTGAAACCCACTACCTTCCACACTGCAACCCAGCATTCCAACCACTGAGCTACTCAAACCCACTACCTTCCACACTGCAACCCAGCATTCCAACCACTGAGCTACTGAAACCCACTACCTTCCACACTGCAACCCAGCACTCTAAGCACTGAACTTCTTTTAATGTAGTGCCCCATTGTAGAAATACCGCCATGTGATGTGCTGAGATGCTATAGGGAGTATATAGAACATGGTAGAGGTATAGGAGGTAGATGATCGCATAGGTTACCATAGATCGATCCCTCTCGATGAGCTAAACAAGCTTGTAGCTGTGTTCAGCGTGCCAATGGTGAGCTCAGGACTCTGCAGCAGAGAGGTGAACCTGCTGCCTGCTGTATCGATCAGACCCAGGCTTCTTCAGCTCACAGTCATTTACAAGGAGCAGTGCCAACAGAGAAATCTGTTTGTCTCTGTGAACCGGCACTCCATGGTTGCTTATTCACAATCCTTCCATTAATCCTCATTGCTGGGGTGGGCAGAAGAACTGTGAAACGCTGTAACTGAGCCTTTTCCTGTGAGAAACTGGGCTTTTGAAGAAAAAAACAAATCAATTTCTTGAGAAAACCGTGGGAGAGTTTACATTAACTGGAGTTACAAATAGTAGAATGAGAAAGGTGTAACCCTGTGACGTCCTTTTTAAAGTGCAATTTGAAATCATTCTAACACGGGATGATTGGTTTAAAGAATGCTAGCAAAGGTTTTTTGTCAACTCGAGTGTTAGTTAAAAATGTGTGTTGCAGTAGCCCATGTGGTGAATATTAGTCCACCAGTATTAACCAGTGTTAAACTTTCAGCTTCTAATTTGTCATGGTTTGGGTTCTTGTTCTCAGCCCAGTGTGCACCTAGTACACACACCGTAGAAACCGCACTTCCTCTGAACACTGTAATTAAACATTTCACCAAAGATAAGATTTCCCTGTGCAGTGTGCATGCTCATGTTGATGCAGGTGTCTGCTGGGATCTCACAGCACGCATGACTGACCAAGCTAATTCCATCATTCGTCAGAGAGACACGCTGTTGTTTGATGGTTCTACGGGGAGCTAGCTCTCTTTGAGAATGCACTACACCAACCTGCCTGATTCTCACACTCTCTCCCTTTGCATGTCTCATTAGAGACCCCCGTTTGCATAATTAGCAAGGCTACATTTCAATAAAGCTTTGGGACTGACTGCAAAGGGATGCCAGTCAAATCAAACCCTGTTTAGCTGGATTGAGTATAACGAAGATTCCTTCACTGCACAGTGACACAGTAATTGGAGAGGTGAGTCCTGGGTTTGAATCAGCTGTCTGGTTAAAGACCAGGGTGGAGTGTAATAGGTTGGGGTGGAACTCCAACACACCCGGCTACAGGGTGGAAGGTTTTGGGTTTGAGTAGTTTAAAAATTAAATTCATGCTGTTTTTCCTGGAAAGGCTTTCTGCATAATTGTATGTTTTTTTACAAGTTGTGGCTTGCATTATGAGGATTAAGTTATATATTCCCATATTGATAATAATAAAAAAAAATCTTTAATTATTTATCACAGATTAAAATGGAGGTATAACTTCGCTGTGGTAATTTCAATGGAGTTCCATGAATAAGGAAGCAAGAGGCAGAAATTCACAAAATTTGAAGAGATGTGAACAAATTTGACTGCTGTTATAACATTGCAATAGAACCTGAGTTACAAGTCAATTTTGAAATAGAGACTGTTGACCAAGTGGTTTAATACCTGTGTGCTGTATTCATAAAAATACTACTCTTTAACATGTGGAATAGTAATAAAACACATATATACATTAGCCAGTTGAACTATTTGATCTTCTTCAGTAGCCAGGAGCCGTTTCTTGTTTTAAGTGGTGTGTTCGGTCAGTTTGTAAGTTTGGGGTTCTCTAAAGGATAATTTTGCCATAGAAAGGTGTCAATCAATGTGTACAATTACCCAAGCACAAAGCAAGAAAGCTGTATCAAGCAGAACAGGATGAGTTTTTACTCTGCAATGAGGGTGTGGGGGACTAGGAGGCAGTGTGTCTACAGAGGTGCAGCTTTTGGGAAGTCACTATACAGCAGGGGTGCCCAATCCTGGTCCTCCTGGCTTTTGTTCCAGCTGTCCCCTAAATTACTTAATTGGACCAGTCAAGCACTTTAGAAGCTTAATTCGCCCAATTAAGCAATTTAGAGTACAGTTGGAACAAAAACCAGGAGGAACACCAGCCCTCCAGGACCAGGATTGGGCACCCCTGGTCTACAGCATGCAATGCTGTACTTAGAACTTTAGGGGGATATTTTGGAAGATATGTGCACTCCACAGGGTAGAGATATCCAAAACATACACAGCCATGACAAACCACTAATTACAGCACAGAGACCATTGCACAGAGCCACTGCTGTGTTAATTCTGTTTAATTAAATCAGAAGATTACATGCCACAGAGAGTAATGAAGAATGTAAATTAGACTAAAGATAGTGGAGAGAGCGAGCAAGGGGTGCACAGCTAATCCTTCTGTTTGTAGTGTGTGTGTGTGTGTGTAACTTTGATTTTAAGATGCAGAAACCCACTGTTACATTCCGTTTTACATTAAAATAGGACTCATGCACTGGTAACGGTTGACTGCCAGATTTGCTACCTCTTATTTAGCTTTTAGTACAATTTTCGCACCAGTATTATACTTTGTATTGTCTTCCTGTGAGTGTAGCAAGGTACCACTCTGTTGGTTTTGATTAATAAAGGTCCCCCATAATATCTTTCTGCTGTATTCTTTAAGATCAGATGACTGCTCTATTAAGCTGTTCCCAGTTGGTAAAACAGATTTTCAGTTTGAGTTGCATATTTTGCCCCCAGTTTAACCTGATAAGAATTACTGTAAGTGTAACACAGCTTGTTAATTGTTTTCTATTGCACTTACTATTTGACATGCTATCTTTTGACTCTGTTTATTCACACGCCATGTGCAAGGGTAACAGCAGGAACAGGCACAGAAATTAATTGGTATTAAATAATTAAATACTTCACTGTAGTTTGATTATAGTCGCACCCACTTTTCTCCCTGTGCAGCTGAAACATGCAAGCTTCAGTTCCTTTAGCCAGAAAACTTTGGGACTGGCCAAGCTTCCAGTTTTTTTAAAAAAAAGACACCAAATGTAAATGTTAGCTGTAAAGTGTGCTATCATTGTGGTGCCCCTCTCCCCTCGTCCACAAAAAAAAAAAACACACACACACACACACACACACAGGGAGAAAAGGTATTTCATCATTTTATTTTAAAACTCAGCAGTCAAAAAAAAAAACAAAGAAAAAAACACACGCAGTAAGTCAGAAGGCATTGTATATACAACAGCATCTTTTTGGTATGATACAAGTTCCTGGTACATACATACATACATACATACATACATACACATTATATATACACACACACACACACATATACATTTTCTTGGAAAAATAAAATAAAATAAAAGCAAACTTTTGCTTGCAGACATTAAAAGCAGGAGTTCCCAAGATGAAAGAACAGCTAAGGCACAAAATCTCTTCATCATCTTGGCTAACAGAAAGGGGGGGGGGTAGACGAGTTCGGAGAAGTTAGTGAAAAAAAAAAAAGCAACATTCTAGTGACAGGAACAGCAGTTTGACATTAGATTCTCAGAATGACAGATAATAATCATTATAACAATTACTACCGCGTCAAATGAATCAGAAAATATTTATTTTCTTTACTTTTTACTTTAAATAAATTACAAAATATCTACATCCTTTAATGTGCCAAGTTCTGTGCTGGGATTTTAAATATTTTATTTTGTAACCTTACTGTATTTACAATTTTAATTCTTTTTTAAATGTTTTTTTCTTTTTAAGACTACATTTAGATTACAAAATACTTCTGTACATTTTTTTAGGCATAATACTTATAACAAAATAGTTATTCTTTAATTCATCACAACATACAGTAACACTAGATTATTTTTCTTATTTTATTCCAATGAAAGGGTGGTCAGAACTAGGTTTTGTTTATGTACTTTTAAAAAAGAAAATTCTAATTCAAATTAAAAGGTGGTGAAATGCATTTCAACACCATAGAAGCAGTACTATGAATCAGATTCGTCTTGGAGGAAAGTTGGCGGGTCTGTTGACTGTTCCACCTCACCATTGTTGCTGACAAAGGCAAGACTGTAGTAGCTGCTGCCAGTGTTCACTTTGCCCCAATTCTGCCCCACAGTGGTCAGGGCTTTATAAGAGTATTTCTTTGATTAGTTGAGGTCAGAACTGGTCCTTGAGTACTGCTCACAGATTATCAGGTTCCTAAATGAAGTCCCACTTTTTATTTATTTTTTAAACCAAGAGACTGGGAGAAGAGTTACTATACCATTGACCTGACTATTGTCGCTTCCATGCGTACAGCTGGTTTAATATCTGGCATGAAACAGCTCTCTCTCTCTCTCTAAAGCTCTGTATAATAAAACATACTATCTTGGTATTTTTTTGTTTCTTAAATCTTAAGCTGTAAGGGACATAACTTGGCTTTGAGGAAATTTGTATTCACAGCAACGAGAGATCACCCTTTTAAGCTCATCCTTCATCTATCCGTCATCCTTATCATGCTTTGCATTTTCTCATTTCACTCCCTTATCATTGCTTGTCTCTTCGCTTCATTCACTACCTACTGGGTCCTGCTGCCCCCCTCCCTGTACCTCAACTCTTAACCACTAGATCACGCAACTTCCCTCCCTCCATCCCAGTCCTTCAACTTTACCTCCTGGACCACACTGCCTCCCTCCTTACAAGCCCTTCAGCTCCCAGATCTCTGGACTGCCTCCGTCAGTGGAATCTGGTAGCGACTGCCATGACTGGAGTAGCTAATCTCCTCTATCAATCAGTCCCTGAGCTACATTTTCTGCCAGCCCTAATTGATGGGCTGCTACAATTGCACAGCTCTTGCGGTGAAATCCTTCAACCTTAAGGGCATCGCAGCTTCAGAAAACCTTGTTTTAATCAATGAGCAGGTGATTCAAGTAAATACATAAAAAGAAAAACAAATGTATGCTACTGATGAGGTATAGATATGTTTGTAGAAGCTGCTGTGGCTGCAGGTGGAAGGTAGTGGGTTTGAGTAGCTCCAGTACCAGGGCTGCAGTGTAGGAGGTAGGGAATCCAATAGTCTTCCTGTTCTAGCATGTTTGCAGTTTGTTTATACAGTGCTATACATGAAAACACATTTTATTGTTAAAAAGTGAATGGCACAGGGGCTCCCAAGTGGCACATCCAGTAAAGGTGCTCTGCGTGGAGTGCAGGATGCGCCCTGTAGCCCGGAGAGCACATGTTAGAATCCGACCGCGACCAGGGGTTCCTAGGGGGTGGCACACAATTGGCTGAGCACCATCCGGATAGGGAGAGCTTATGTCGGCCAGGGCAATCTGCGATTCACCGTGCACCAGTGACCCCTGTGGCTGATAGGGCGCCTGTGGCTCTGCAGTGGAGCCACTCAGATCTGTGTTGTCCTCCAGCACTACGGGTGCAGTGCAGAACACGTTTTGGAGGACGCGTGTTTCAGCCTTCGTTCCCCTAATCGCCGGGGGAGGGGGGGTGTTGCAGCGGTGAACCGGGATAAAAATAATAACTGGGCATTCCAAATTGGTGAGAAAACCGGGGTAAAAAGCCATTGGCGACAACAAAATAAAATAATAAAAAAAAAAAAAAAAAAGTGAAAGACACTGAAATGTTCCTACAATAAAATAATAATCTCTTGGTACAGTTAGAGCATCTCCCAGACTGTGGAGCACAGATACAGTCTCACCATAACACTGCTTCAGCCTAGTTTAGCACTACAACACATATACGCATGTGGATCTGAATACTGTTCGGTATTTCGCTTCCATTATTTGAGGACTACCTGCTCACACAGTATTCGCTGTGGCACAGTTATTCGTTTCTTCATGCAGAAGTAATGCCTGCCAGCCACAGCAACATAAACATAAATGGAAACTATGGACCAGATTCCTCAGGGGGTATTATATATATATATATATATATATATATATATATATATATATATATATATATATATATATATATATATATATAAAGGGGAAAAGCGTATTAGCACACTCCTGTGACACAGTGTCTCAAAACCATAGCCAGTCCACACACAGACTGGGAGGATATGGAATGTGGTAAATTGGGGCGAAGGCCTTTTTAAATAAAGGCAGGTTGTTAGTAAAAGAGAAAATATTCAGCAAGCTGCAAATGCAGCATGTATTCATTAGTCATTGACTAAAAATATATATAAATAGCTAAAACTTTACTCTCTCTTCTTTCTCTCTCTGTTTCCGTTTGTTTCCCCCTAAGTTGTGCCAAAAAATAAATTAAAAAAAAAAAAAAATATATGATATTTTCTCCCGGAATGCCGGCGCAGGTGACATCCCATATTTCAAGTTTCAGGCAGCCTGCAGTATCCAAGAAACAAACAAACAAACAAAAAAGCTTAAAAACATAAAAAAAAGAAACCCAGCTGTAACATCTGCAGTTGCACTGTTCAGCTTCCAGATGTGCCGAGTTTCATTTTTTTATGTTTACTATTATTTTTACTATAAAAAGGAAGGATTGAACTGTACAGTACATTTTGGGAAGGCTGCTACACTTCATTAAAGCCAATGTCATGTTCCCAACCACATTGACGTCAACATGTTGAAATAATGGTACAGTTATAGGTTGCCTTGTTGCCAGCCATGAACAACTTAAAATAAGCTGCTGCTTTCTGCATTCTCCACATGTTTTAAACACAGAAATACATTGGGATTCGAGATCAATGGCTTGAGTTTAAGCAAAATAATTCATAGCAAGATTTGTTTTATTTTCTCATCATATTATTTTTTTACCTCAATTGTGCCGTTTACCTGAAGATTATTTTCTTTTGTTAAAAAAAGAAAAAAAAAGTAGGAATGATTACAACAAAACTAACAGAAAGGCAATGTTTGCACAGGCAAAGTGGCACCCACTGTGTCCGTGTTGTGATGGCACTGTGTGAATATGGTGACTGGCAGCAGTACGCCACAGGAAGTATCACTTACTGAGTATCCCCTTGGGTCAGGATGACTACAATGTTGCTACCAGTACTACGAAATAGAAATGTGGACAAATGTTTTGAAACAAAGCCACAGTAGCACAACTGGAATGGCTTCAAATTTAGGATTGAGACACTTAAAATAATAAGGTGAAGGTAGTACGGCTAAATGGCTCAAAATAGTTTGCCTTTTAAATCACAGTCTAGACCTTACCTTCCACTGCAAAATAAAAAGCTGCCTGACTGAAGGAATTGCAATACCATTACTAATATATAATATAATGATTATATATAATATGAGCAGCCTTCCCTTTTTTCCCTTTTTGTTGTTTAAGAAGCAGTTACACTTATATAAAAACGGTTGCAATAAAAAAATGAATAGCAGTTGAGCCTCCCGTCCAGCAGTTGGCGCTACCTGAGGTGACCATCTGCTCTGATTGGCCCAAGCTCAGCTTTGGGGTCGGGGCTGAGCGCGCTCCATACGGTCTGGCTGCAGGCCTGCATGACCGGACAGCCGCTGGGCCCCACAGAGCACACGTCCACTGCAGACCAGTGTGCCCCCACCAGCTCGTCCACCCAGCGCTCCAGCTCTTTGCCGGTCAGCCCTGCATTGTGCTTGGCAGCCTCCACCTGCCCCAGGTGCACTGGGATGTTCAGCACCGGGTTGAGCCCGTGGAAGCTCTGCTCCATGTAGCTGTTCTTGGCTGGTCCGTTGTGCAGCCTCAAAGCATCATCTGAAAGAGGAAGAACAAACAAACAAGGTTTAGCAGCTGAGACAGGATATCCTTCCATGAGGCCGGTGTAACAGGGGAGTGCAAAAGACAGCTGGCTTCCTGTTGCCTCAGGAACAAAGTTTGTATTGTGTGCAAAAAAAAAAAACACTCTTAAAAAGAACCTGTAATTGTAGCATTAGGCCATCGGTTGTCATTCTTTGCTATGCAATGAGAAAAATGTGTGTGTGTGTGTGTGTGTGTGTGTGTCTTGGTCCTGGATTTTTTCCATATAAAAAATATATGCATCCTGCCTCTTGATTTTTTAATTCAATACCACGCTTTACTCGTAACCCGACACTTACTACTGGTACAGAAGGGATAAAAACTGATAAAAAGACTAGTGGGAAAATTCGACATTGTCGTTTCATGTGACTGAAATCTGACTGGAAATGGATCATTCATTTATTTATTCATTCATTCATCTGCAAATACCAAGTGCAGCTGGTTACAGTGTCAGTTCACAATGCGTGAGAAGCGAAAAATGAGTTCTCGTTCAACTGGCTTTAAAGCTCAGGCTATTTGGGATGACAGGCTTGTCAGCAGAGCTTTCAAAGCGCGTGCTGTTACATGACAAACAAGCCACAACGTTTAATTTCTGTGTGAAACTAAGATGTTTATTATTGTTTTTGTTCACAAGTTAATTCTATATAAAGCACATTCGTTAACTTTTGCTATTTAAGCTGTCAGATAAGACAGTACAAGCCAAAAACGAAAAGTATAGTCAATAGTTTGTGGTTGGATTGTTTTTGTAGAAAAAAAAAACCCGCTGTAGTTATTTTATTAATTTTTATTTCAAATCAAACTATACGAGTTGTACCAAGTTTGTACAGTACTGTACAGTACATAACCGTGTAAATACTGTAATACTTCTCGGTTGTCTGATGAATTTGCAAAAAGTAATTCTAAATATTACTTTGAAGTTCTCAATGTAATTCTCAGTAACGGTCTCTAATATTAGTCCCGCCTCTGCTCACTAATGATTGGACAGATGCAAAACCAGGGCAGATCTTTGACTCTCATTGGTTAAACTCACAAGACCTTCAACTGAAGAGGAGAATACTGTAAACGGTGTATGTCCCGCCTCTGCTCATTCATTATTTGACACCTGCATAACAAGGGGCAGATCTTTGACTCTCCCATTGGTTAAACCTACTCAAGACCTTCAACTGTTTATGTCCCACCTAATTTCTGTTCTGTCTCACACAAAGAGATCTGCTTCTCACTTGCTTGTTGCCAGCATCAGCTTTTTTATCTGCAAAGTGTAAGAAACGTCCTGCATAGCACAGAGTGCGAGTGAACGGGCACCTCACCTTGTCTGATGGGCTGGTGGTTGTAGAAGGCGAGCGGGGCGACGAGGAATCGCGTCTCCGCGACCGGGCTCCAGTGGTGAAGCACCTTGACAGTCCAGGTGCCGGGCCGCAGTGGCAGGTTGAGAGGTGGCCGGTAGTGCGTGAACTCTGCGTTCGCCTCAATCAAGATGTCGTAGGTGGCTGCGATCACGTTGGTGGGATCCACCCAGACCACCGTCACAGTCACGTTGGCCCCCTTCCCCCACTTCTGCATCCCCACAGGCTCGTCCGCTGGGCCAGTCAGCCCCCCGAAATTCCGGAAAATACGCTCTTTGGCATCCCACTCCGTGCCAATCTGGAAATTATAATAAATAAAATTCAGAACAAGGCGTGTCAGTTATTTATAGTAATGTATAGTAAAATAACACAATACAAAGACCACACTCACAGCAAGTAGGTTTCTATCACCTAAGCTCCTTTCACACTAGCATGCTCTATCTGAGTCAGGACCCAGTGTCATGAGGGTCTGCTATGTGATTTCACACTGCTTTTGATAAAGCAGGATTGACCTGGGTGGCAGACGCAAGTACACAATGCGCGTATCAATGCCCCGGAAGCAGCTTGTTACTGACACTTTCATCCAAGCGTCTCTGGATTCAACCGTCGGCCCAAATATTGATTAGAGCAAATGTTTCTACATCTCTTCTGCAATCTGGCTCATGGTGTGTCTCAAGCAACAAAAATATGGCTAAACAATAAACAGAAACGTTCCTTGTGGAAGCGAACCTTCACGCATGTGTGGCTGTTTGTTATTTCATCGGCTTGTGAACAGCTGACATGCATTTTGTCTCGCTCAACCCGGGTCACAGCGTCTCGACCCACATCCTGACATGGGTCTCTGCCGGGTAGGCATGCCAGTGTGAAAGGGGCTCTACATTCTAATGCCTTACTCATAAGGAACTATCCATATAAAAGTTGAATCATAATTGGTTGACATGCAATAAACAAAGACAGGTGTGGCCATTTAGTTCAGGTACATGTAAATTCAGAATGACTCAGATACTTTATTAAACGGCCTCCACTCTACCGATTTTTAAAAATGTGTTTCTGTCATCAATATCTTACATTGTAGCTCTTTTTGAGCAATAGTAGCAAACAACTTTATACACACACTATTTACCATGACAGTTAGGTTTAGTTTAGTTCTGTCGCTTTTAGTTTTGTTATTTTCATGTTGACAAATACAGTCCTAGTTTATTGTTAGGTTTTCAAGGCGTCATCTTTGCTGAGGGAAACCTGCAATGCAAAGTTACAGCTCTGTTGTTCTGTACACTTTCACTGCATTTATCAATGGTAACCAGGGTTTTGTTTGTTAAACACCATTGGGACCAAAGTATGAGACCTCTGGCGGTTATATATGAAATAATTGCTCTTTTACATTATTGATTATGCAGTGTCCTAAGAGGAAAATCTACTTGTTGGGATAGCTAGCATGTTGCCATTAGTACTGGAGAGAAAATTAGGTGATACCATCTGTGGTTTACATTAGAAACAACCTAGCATGTGTTAAGGGTAGAATTCTCCACCTGGGAGTTTATCTTGCTCTCAATGTACCCTACTCCTCTGTATGCATTTAAAGACAACTAGCTAACTAACTTAATTAATTTCAATTAAGCAAATAAAAATATATAATTGATAGGCCACTGCAGGATAGTTATTTGTTTATTTACTGTAGACAGAGAAGGGAAAAATATTAGAGCTTCGCTAAGTGGTGGAAAAGTATGAATTTTTAATAACGGAGTGAGAGAAGAGCAGGTGGGGCAGTCAGAAGAATGAAAGAAGAGTTAAGAGCGTTATGTGGAACTGGGTCTGGTTTGACCATCATTACAGTAGCTGATTAAGTAAACACCAGGATCAATTTCTGCTTGTAAGTGTGTCTATATCAAGCTGCAGAGAGACGAGAGGAGTGCTTTATAAACAGACAAGCAATTCTGATAAACCAGAGCCCGTCCCCCAGGGTCCAGACCACACCTACAAGTCTGGGGTTGAGGCCAGAGCCCTGGCCTCCATTACCCTAGAATTCAAAAAGCATTTTAAACACTACAATTTTACCAGCCCAATTCCATTGCTTATTGCTTTTTAAGAAGTTCAGTACTTAATTAAAATATATATTTTTAGTTTACTAGCAAAGCCCTCACAAAGGCATTTATTGAAGCACTCAAAGCCCAAACATTGATCTATAAATGTCTGCTTCAGATGGTGTTTCTCTCTTCTATTAATAATAAACCTCCTGAAGCAATTCAATTCTTATTGTTTAGCATGCACTTACCCACCACTTATCCTGTAGGGTGTGCAACGACTAATAAACTGATCAGCTGAGATTCTTTGCAAAGGCTGCAAATATATTTTGAAAGGAATTGTTAACAAATTAAATTTGTGTGGCAATAAAACCTGCACACCCAGTAAAAACAATACACCTGTTCAACTACTACTGTTGGATAATTAGGGAAACATGAGATTCTGACAATGCAATATTAAAAACCACATATACAAAATACATGTAGTTTAAATACATGGGTGATGGCACATTTGAATTCCATTTGCTCTGTCAGAATGGCATGATCAGGCTCTCAACGTTTGGTTTGTCTGATCCAGAAGAAATCTACTCAATCTACAGTATTAAACAAACAAGTAAATCTTCTTGTGCAATTTTGCACCTCCCTAATTTTGTAAGTGCAGAATTCGAATAGGCGTAAATATAGGCACCATCTTAAAAATTGTTTAAAATAATAATAATAATCTCCAGGCCTTTGGGCACACTTAGCACAAGGCTGGTGACCTTGTCAGTGTGCAGTCTGAAATCTGTAAACCTAATGATGTGATTGGTTACCTCAACAAACTGCAGCCTCCCAAAGTTGCTAGGTGGATTAGCGATCTTGAACACTTTCTTGGGCATCACCCAGGTCTCCAGCGTCTCCAGTTTGCTGGTCACCAGGTTGGTGGAGCGGTGCCTCACTAGGTAACCTTGGAAACGGTCTGACAGGAAGTACAGGTGGACTGACACGGGGTGTCCCATCGGGAAATACCTGAGAGAAACAAGAGGCATTTAGTCTGATTCCCAGCCCAAATCAAGAGACACTTCCCCAATATATTGTACTGTATTACAGGTTTACTGCCTCAGTTTTTTGTACATATTCTTTTTTTTTCCCCATTTGGGAGACATATATAAAGACACGAGCATATTCACACACGCACACAAATAGAGACGTAGAATATCTCTAGAAACTTGGACAGACTGAGCACAAACAAGTCTGACAAAGATTGACTTGCTCCTGCTGAATGTTAAACAGCCACACTGTCAGCCAAAGCCAGCAATGGCCTCATCTGTATTCCGTCAACACTTTGATCTGCTCCATTTCATCCCAGCGCTGCCAACATGACAAGCAGAATAGCTAATATTAACACTCTGGCCTCTGATCCAGCATAATCCAATAACTCCCCACCATCCGTCCCTCCCTTCACACCCCCTCCCAGCTCAGTCCCTGGCGGTCTCGCCGGGGCGCCGGTGTGCCTACGGTAGAGAACAGAGGCGCCATTGTGGGCTGCCCATGGTGTCTACTCGCCAAAGTTGCAGAAGGCTGTGAAAGACAGAAATTCACACTCACTGACAAACGTCTCCTTGTGCTTCTTAGAACTCCTGCCTCCATGACTGAGAAACGTTTGTTTCCGATCCACTGGAAAAAAAAAACTATTTTTGGACTAGATTATCTACAGGATACTTAATTTCTCATCCATGTCTTCACTGGACTCGACAGGATAGTTCTTTAAGAACTATCAATGCCTGCAGGATAGCTCTTAACCACTAGGCCCGTCTTTCTCATCATAACAAAAGGTTTTCAGTTGTAAAAGCATAGCAAAGTGTAATAAAGCACAGTGAAAGCATGATAAAAGATAGGTAAGCACTGTAAAAAACAGCAAGGTAAACAAAGGTAAACTACAGTAAATAGAACCAAGGGAAAAGGATGGGAAAACTGCAAAAATAACATGGTTCACTTTTATAAGGGTAAGGCATCATCACTACTAGACCCCACTCCCTACTGTAAGTTCTCCCCACTAGCAAGCAATGACTACCAGTCTCTCGGCTCCAACCATTAACCCGCACGGTTTCCCTTCAGCAACCCTCAGCTCTCACCACTAGTATCTCACAAGTTCTGCTCACCAACGACCACAACTTATAAACCACAAAGCATGAAGTATTTTTTTTGTTCAGAAAACAATGTAAAGTAGGCTACAGAAGCTTTAACACCAACAGTGTGTGTGTGTGTATGTGTGAGAGAGAAAGAGAAAGAGAGAGAGAGAGAGAGAGAGAGAGAGAGAGAGAGAGAGAGAGAGAGAGAGAGAGAGAGAGAGAGAGAGAGAGAGAGAGAGAGAGAGACCGACTGACCTGCAGCTGCTGTCATTGGGGTCACCCTGCATGGAGTTGGCGGCTCTCTGCAGCCCCATGCGTGCAAAGGCGTGGTAGTAGGTGAGCTTGGTGTCGGAGAGGCTGTGGGCCCCGTCAGGCTCGTCAAAGACATTCTCCCAGTATGCCTTGAGGCCTGGGGTGTTGGAGGGCAGGCTGCCGAACAGGAACCCATCCAGCTGATTCACGATCTCCTGGTTCACACTCGCCTCGAACTTCCGGGCGAAGAACGTGGGCCGAGCAGTCTGCTGTGGAGAAGAGAGCGAGAAACTGTGAGGTTCATCACCTGTGGATAGAGGCAGAGTGAGGCAGGTGTCCATAAACAGACAGCGTGTGCGTGAGACCGGCAAGACTAGGGCAACTTTAAGCCATGATTCCAGCGGTTAGAGTTAAGGGCTTAAATATGTATCTCTGCAATAATGTCTGTGTCATAACAGCAGGACATTTTAAAATAGAGGTACCGGTATTTATATTGGAGAGGGAGATAGAGAAATTCTGTGGCAAGGAAACCTGTAATAAATGGAACAATCCCGGTTCCCCTTTGGTTACCAGCTCCCCTGACCAGAAATATTTCTGTGCTCTCCTCTCACTGCTGACTGAAACAAAACCCAAACAGAACCCCTCTGAGAGAGTGCAGGCTCCCACTCTCACTCGTGATCCTGATGTGGGCTAGTGTTGCCCACTACGTACATCAGGGGTGTCCAATCAGGTCTACTCCAGGTTCAACAGGAACAATTATATAATGAACTACTTCATGGTCTGGATAGAGGTTTAACTGGTTTAATTAAACAATTTAGAACAGGGTTGGAAGAAAGACCAGGAGTGTAAGGACCAACATTCACCCCTGACCTACACACATTATATTTATAGTTTTTATATATATATATAGTTTTAAAACATTACATTTACCCAATTAAAAAATAAAATACAATTTGAACAGGAATTTGCTAAACTAAAATATCGCTTTGTAACTTTTATATGGGCTTATTTCCTTTTTGTGACCTAATCTTTCCTCATGGTTGCCCAACATCTTCCCACAGAGATGTGCCTGGTGAGCCTTTCTGCACTGGGGAGTTTTTTGTGAATAGTGTCATTTTAATCCCGAGGCAGGCAGAGCTAATAAAAAAAACCAAAAAAAAAAAAAAACTGTACTGGCGTGCAAACAAGAGTTTTCTTGTTTTTTTGAAAACGTCAGTCCAACAACAATTTATCGCGAACGATCCCTCTGCCAATACATTCTTTACTGCAGGAATAAGAATGACCTGTCCCCGCGGTCTGGTCTGGCACCCTCCTGCAGACACCGGGCTGTTTGGACATGCAGCACAGTGGAAGCTCTATAATGTACAATGACACTAGAGTGGATATCAACAGCTGCATGGACAAGTGATGGGTAAGAGCCCAAGCCTCTTGTGTATTCTGGAAGCCCTACAGCATTGGGCTATACTGAATGGGAGTGTACAGGTGTGGCAATTTCTTAAGTTTGGTTGTGTTGTCAATAACAAAGAGGCCTACATAATATAGACTGCACACTATGAATTTATTGTAACATCGGATTCCAAAACTAATGCAAGTACAGACACATGTTGCCAACAGCTATGGATGGAATGCAAATATGTCTAATGTAAACAGTGAACTATACACATTTTGTATGTTAATAGAAACTATAATGAATAACTATAGAAGGCACAAAGCTCCAGTAATCTAATCAAAGGGGTTTGGATAAAGCCTGCAATCCATTCCTCAGCCTCTGGCCTTGTGGCCTATGATGTAACTGGAAACCTTCGATTTGAACTGCAGCCTTCCCTTGGATGGCCAAACCTATCTGCAGTTTCCAATGCATTCTTGCACTAAGTGCTTGTTTGGAATCTCTTCCACTGTGTTTCGCGGAGCTGGTGAGGTGGGAGATGTGACTGCTAGACGAAGGAATTTTCTCCCAGTACAGGGCAGCAATTGCTCTAAATCCTGCTGTCACAAACCCCAGCCTGCCTGCCAGCGAAGCAAGGACTGAGGTCAGAAGAATCATAGCTCACCAAGTCCCGCTCTGCCAATCAGATTGCTCTATTAATGAACATTCCATTGCCTTTACTGCAAACTTGTCATCAAAGGCTCATTGAGATAAGTTATAGGGATGCTGATAGGACCCCTATGAACTTATGTCTCCGATGGTATATAAAAATAATAACAATAATTTGTGAGCACTGCAAGCACAGCTGTGATAAAACACTCCAGCCACGTTTTGATTTGACAGTCACAAGCATGTCTGATCAAACAACTTAAGTTTTCATCTAGTTTTGAACAGCCCAAAAGAATGAGATGGATGGATCTGCTCCAGTATTTTCTAATATATTGCTCTGCCACTCTAAAACCCTGGTCGGGATGAAGAACTGGTGCAACAAGATTACCTAGCATCAGGTATGGAAACTGCCAGACAGCAGAACTGTAGATGTCTGTGGATCACTCCCAGTCCTTGTGCCACGCACAGTAAGCTTTTTTTTGTTTTGATTTCTAGTGTACTGCAAGACTGGGACTCAAAGCTACTTTAATGCATTTCATTTGTCAGGCTGCACTAACAGAAAGGACTGGGCTGCAGCACTGAAAGACTCTGGATGCCTGTGTAGCCACCACTCTCTTGCAGGAGGTGCCTCCTGGCCTCACTCACCTGGAAGCGATGGAAGTCTGCAGGTTTGAAGTCGTTGGGAGAGCAGCCGCACCAGTCCACGATGTGCTTATACTGGCACTTGCAACCCAGCTTGCGGTTCCAGTTGGTGATGCGCAGGTTGTTGTCCACCATGCTCTCACAGTGAGGACTGTTCTCCAGCACCGTGTGGAAGAAGGACTGGAGGGGGGAAGGAAGAAAAAGGGTGTGATCCCCATTATAGACAGCCTGAAAAGGGTCTATTGAAGTTGATCTGTGTATATAAATGGCATGTGTCGTGTTTCTATTATGTACGCAGAAGATTTGACAACACAGAAAATTCCCTTTGAAGATAACGATGCATTATGTTTGACCACCAGGTGTCACCAATTCATTAGCACTGATTTGAGGAACACAACTTTTTTCATATTCATGGTGGATAATGTTACATTGCCGAAGTGGCAGGAATTCACATGGGATTCCAAATCTTCTCTCCGCTTGAACTCCAAGGAAGGAATCCTCAAATAAGCCCCCAAAAATTCATTGACTAACTTGCATCCACAGACCATTTCAACACTTTCATTTCAGCGGAATTAAATGATTGTTTATCCTTTATACTGAAAAATAAGAAATTGTATTACACCTTGACTGACTTTTAGTAGAACACAACCGTGTTCTGATTCTTTAACTGCAGTTCCTCTTTTGAATGCACGGTTTGATCAATGAGCTGGCAGGTGACGGCGCTCGTACCTCGGCGGGGAGCAGAGTGTAGGAGTAGAAGCGCTTCATGTTGGTCACCAGGTCATCCTGGGAGTTGATGACGTAGTTCACAAACTTCCTGTTGAGCAGGAACCAGTCAGAGCCGCCGTCTACGGTGATGCCCTCCGGAATCTTGCGGTCCCCGAGTCGCCACATGTGGGTGTCACACTCGAAGAAGAGACGATCCAGCCCCTGCTTCCGGATAAACCTGTGAGATGGAGGGAGACAGCACATTGAAACAAGAAACAATGACCTGATTGGGGCTACATTCTCAAGCTATAAAAACAGGAAAAAATAAAAAATTCTTTACACTTCCAAACAGAATATCAACTACTCGCTAGCCCCAAAATAAATGCTAGAGTTGTTTTTTTTTCCGATTTGGTGTCTTTACTGGGTGAGTTTTTAATATCTAATCAAACTGTGCTAATGACATTGAGGCAGTCTTCATAACTTTATCAGCTAGTTTCACAAACCCCGATTAGCACTAATGTTAATTTAGGGAAGATGATCTATGACCAGTTAATCTGGACTTTGTGAAACTAGCCGCAAATTAACATCTATATTTTTATTCATAAAGGATTTTTTCTGGAGGCGACTGCTTGATAAAGAACCTGTTTCCAGGACGGAAGTCAGCCAAAATTTATTTTGCTGATCAAGTTATAGTTTGAAGTCTCACAAGCAAAAGCAGACCGGCTAGCATGCCTTGTTTATCAAATTATTAATTGGCACATTTGCTAACCTGGGAAATTAATTTACAGCAATTTCCTGGACACAACAGCACAAGGCATACATCAACCCAAACAAGGTCATCTTATTAAATCTAAGTGATTTATGGCATAATTAAAAGAATACAAATTCTTGTATTAATTCACTTAGGAATAAATGCTATAATAAAGCAAAGCAATTCCTTATTAATGTGAATAAGCTAATTTACAAACAAACTCCAGCCTCTTTTCCCACTGTGAGCAGGGTGTAAGTGAGGACGAAGAATGTCGGCCAACACCTAAGTTACTGGTAGGTTAATTAACATCTCTGTAGTAATCTGATTAAAGCTCAGAGACTCAGTAAGCTAAATAAAGAATAATTGTAAAACTGCCTGCTACACAACAGAGAAGGGTGTGGTGAAAACAGGTCATGTGGCCTAGTGGTTAAAGCACAGGGACTGGAAGGCAGTGTGGCCTAGTGGTTAGAGCACAGGGACTGGGAGGCAGTTTCTTACCTAGCATTGTCTCTGCCATGTGACTTGAGGAAATTCATGTCCCTATACTTGGAAAGGAAGGTCACTAGCTGATCATTTGTCCTGCAATAGACAAGGAAGAGGAGAAAAGAAAGAAACGTGAGACTGGTTTTGAAGCAAACCACACCCCACACCCCCCCCACACACACATGGGTGATTCAGTATTTAAGTCACCCAATGAATGATCTAAACTGATGAACTTTGTAACATACACGGACCAGATTAATTCATACCTGCAGTAGTGAAGTGAGTGTAAAGTTTGCATCCATTTACTCTTGCAGACAATATCAGTTAAATTAGTATATTCCTTTAAAAAACAAAAATAGAGAAATTTGGCTTCTGCATTGGGCCCTCGTGTTTAAACGAGATCTGCCATCCAAATACTGACCGAGCCAAGCTCTCCTTAGCTTTTGAAATCTTACCAGATCATAATTCTCAGTGGTACCGAATAGGCTGAACATTGCAATCATGAAATTCTCATTATGAGCTAAAGTGTGATTGTGTTCTCAGAGGCAGGGAAGAGTGGTCACCACTATGGACTCAGGACCTATACTTAAAATCAGTCAGTATGGCTTCTGGGGGACACTTCTCCAGGCCACATTCACCAACAGAGCCAGCAACAGCAATCTACACACCATTATAAACCATGAAGGTCCTCTCAGCCAGTTAGAATGACACTTGACTGGGCTTTCACCTCCCTGCCCTGGGCCACATTTACCAGTTTTACTTAGCCCACTTCTGCTTGATTGGTGCACAGTGATAACTGATCCTTTCCAACACTATTAGGGACTAATCTGTCACCTGAAAGCCCCCCAGTCCCAGCCATAGGCGCCACTCCTCTCACTGACCTGTGTGTGCTGCAAATCAATTTTAAGGACACTGGCTTACAGGCTTTCTCAGTAATGTGTCATATTACAGAACGGGCAGGTACAAGCTGAACTGTAGCTTTGAAACATCAATCCAAATATACTGTATTTGACTAGGAACGTACAAAGAACAGTGGAGTAGATCCTGTGGTCAGTGGCCCACATCAGGCTGGAAATTCACCCATCAGGTTGTATCCCTGCAGAAGCTGGGGTTTCTGGACCCCCTAACTATACAGTGTGCTTTGAGGAAGCACAGAGAAGTTCCAGTCTCCAGCTATTTCTATACATTTGACAGTAGTTTTTGTTTTACTGTTGACCATGTGTCAAGTTTAAATCCCAATCAAGGACGTGCAGTTGCAACTTTTGGCCACTGGTGGCAACATGTGCTATGAAAAAAGAAAATCCTGTCTGATAAATACCAAACAGTGGACCCTGTATAGCAAAGTATGTGCATCCAATCAGTAATGGGGTAGCAGGAGTTGCATCTCCTGAAGAGGGGATCGACATGCAGTCTCTGTGTCCACCGGCAGTCTGGTTGTTCAGTACCGTCTGTAAAAGCAGCTACTTTAAAAAAGGAATGGAGGAATAGCAAGACTCAAAACTGCCAAGAGTCCCCTCTTCATTGACAGAGTGAGTGTGTAACCGATTGTCTGCCAGCGACCCTGGGCAGCCCTGTGCAGCTCTCATAGCAATTCATGCAGAAGCATGGATATTATCTGGGAATTAGAGAGGAAATTATGGATGCCGCTCCCTCCCTTCCCTTCAGAGAAACAAGACAGTGGGATTAATAACCAAGTGCACACCAGGGGGACCACAAAGACATAAAGCAAACTCCCTCTGAGAGGAAAGTCCAGTCTCTCTCTCTCTCTCTCTCTCTCTCTCTCTCTCTCTCTCTCTCTCTCTCTCTCTCTCTCTCTGTCTCTCACGTACGAGTGGTTGCTGACTAGGTGAGGCACCCACGCATACTCAGTCCTACTGTAAATGAGTAAACCTAAGATATATTTGCATCCTCCCACATAGATTTACTATTCTGAACTCTGCATGGTTATGCATCACCACAACCAAAAAAGTCTGCTGAATTATGTCTGCATTAAAAAGTTGTATTTATTACCAGGAACTTGTACTCATACTTTTAGTACTGATAACAGCAGTGTATCTGATATGAGACAAACATGCACGTAACAATATGCCTCATTTCCGGACTGTAGGGGGAGCACCCCCCCCCCCCCCCCCCCACCCCTTTCTGTTTGTCCGTCCCTCCCCGTTGCTCTTTCTCTCAGCGGCGAGTGTGCGGTCGTGTAAAATGCCTGCTGTCAGCCATTTCTCACAATATGCTTAAAATGCAAATGTTCTGGAATGAAGGTGAAGATAGTTCCTTCCCCCTTTCTAAATACTTTCCATGCACTCATCACTTCCTGTCTGAGCTAGTCTCTTCAGACTTAGCAGCGAGAACAGAAACTAGTCTGCATCGGCCCTGTGTCCCACACACACACACCAACGCACCTACACACATATGAGAAAGGTAATGGAACATTGAGCTCCACTATTAGCCTTCCACATTATAATTCTGTGATACCAATTACCAAAATGTGATCCTAATTTTGACCTTTAAAATCAGCAATGTTCTTGAGTTTTTAAATTTCTCTGAAATGATTTCAAGTGCCCCACCAGTACGTACGCCCCAGTAAAAACCTTTCCTTTTCCCTTGTCACTGAGGAGAAGTCCCAATTCCAGACCCCCACCCCCTCACCTGATGGGGTAGTCGGCCGCACTCAGGTTGATGAAGAAGTCCCAGCTCCAGTCGCTCATGTCCAGCAGGTCCTTCATGCTCTGTAGGTACATGGTCAGCAGACTGGCTCCTCCCCAGATGGTGGACTTGCGCCAGGGAGTGACCCGCACGTTGGGGTAGTGACTGGCCATCGCCACTACCTGTCTGTGGAGATAGTTTGAGCGCTGCAGAGAAGGGAGAAAGAGAGAGACGGGTTGATCAACGCCTAACCACAGACCCCCACTGTTCATTATATTGTATACTCTACAGGTTTAAAAAGCTAAGCAAACCTTGTGGATCCTCTACCAGCTTGGTTAAGGAGCTGCTGTAAGAGAGGTCCAGGATCTCTGTGTACCTATCTGGATATGTTATGCCATGTACTTGTTAAATGAGAGCATTACACCTGTGTGCAATATATTGACTCAGTGTGATACATATTGAGTTCAAGTGCAATATTCTGTATCATTGAGATTCTTGTTTTATTTCAGTTGAAGCAGTGCTGGTGGCGCAGTGTTTACCTGGTCCACGTGGATGTAATAGTAGTGGTCAGCGTGGTAGATGGCCTTGAACAACCTCTGCAGCTGGCGGGAGGCCCGGCCGTGCACCACCAGGACAAAGGCGATCCTCACTGGGTTTGGGGGCAGGGGCTCCACGGATTCCTCATCCCACTGCAGGTTCACATTCGCCTTACCTGGGGAACAGGAGAGTGAGTGAGGGGCTGACACATGGGTGAGTCAGAGACGGAGCTAGGGCAAGGTGGAAGCAGTGAAGGAGCACTGGAGAGCAAAAGCAGGCAAGGGCAGAGAGGGTGTACGTATGTGACGGGGTGGAGAGTGGTAGTGAGACAGTGTTAAGAGGAGGAAGAATACAGTGCAGCCAGGACTACCGCTCATTATACCTTAAAACACAGCAGCACTGGTATTCTTGCTTTACAATGTATTTATTCATCAGATAGGCAAAACCCATGCAAGCCTACAGCCCATATATCCTGCTGCACTGCAGTGTATGGCCTCATAGTGTATTCAGTAGCTGGGGCTGGAATATACAACAGAATATTATTTTTTATTTATAGGAAGTCATCATGCTGTGTTTAATCAAAAAGAGATGCATTACCCCTCATAGCAATGGGCTAATTTCCATGGGTCGTAGGCACATACCATAAATATTAATACAAAATGAGTAAGCCATTAAAAGCATATTAAAGTGCATCATTAACATTATTCAAGTAGTACAAGGCAAGTAAACCAAACCAGATACCACAGCGCAGGCAGAAAAAACATTTAATGCTCTCTGATTTACTAAACTGACAAAATCTGTTTATAATTAGAAATGGTTGGGGTGAAAAAAAAAAGAAAAAGAAATAAAACAGAGTGATTATTGCCTCAGGAAAGCCAAAGTGTTGGCTACAGGGAAGCTGGCTTGCAAACTTTACAGCCGACTCCTGTGAAAAAACAACATCAGCAGTGCACAGAGTGGTCATGAAATGTTCAAATCAGTCTTCCTCTGACCCGCTCCAGCCTCTTTGTGGTTTCAGTGCTGTCTCTCATTACAAACACTTGTCATTGGCGTTTTATATATTTAAAAACGTCTCTGTAACTCGCCATCACTGGGTGTTGTGGGACTGTTCTGAAAGCAATCACAAAAGCAGATTAACTTAAATGAGGCGCAATGTATTAGCCCTGCGCACTTGTAGGGTAAGGACATCCTTCAGCATTCACCCCCCCCCAATAAAAAAGGAAGTGCTGTGCCTTTTTTTCTAGTTGTTGCTTGTGTAATTAAAGAAAATATTTTTATTTTAAGGAAACAGATTATCTTTACTGAGCTCCAACTGAGGGGGAAGGCTTTAACAAATCGGCCACATTGTGACTTCTTCCTTTGTGAGTCTAAATGTGGGAAGCTGTGGGAAGCCACAGCCCTGTGTGTGCGCATCGTAAATCTGCAGGCAGACGGCTTTAGAAAGACAAAGATTTGCAGCAATTACTGGGATAATATAGAGTGCTATTTTCAACCTAAATGTTGTTATTTTTAGCCTAAAGTAAAAGCTCTCTTACAATGACTTCCACGCTCAAGCAAAGCTGTATTAGAAGTGGTCCCACTGTATTTGGTAAAACTATCAATTTCGTGACCCAGCACAGCCCTGCCCAGCCCAGCCCAGCCCTGCCCAGCTGCAGTTACCGCTCCCTGGCTTCCCTTCTCATTAGAATCAGTTTGGTTCCTTGAAAGAGAGCTATTTCTGAAATGTCACACAACCAGCATTTAGTTCTTGATCAGATTCCACAAATGTCATCAGACCTCCATACTCTGCATCAAAGGGAGGTTACCTCAAATATCAATGACAATGGTAATGCTCCTACTCAAGTATTCTACGCAACAGTCCTCAACACAACCTTTTTAACAGCATTCGGGTGAAATCCACAGTATCAATGCACAGCAATACAACAAGATGACAATGAAATCCGCAGCTTGAGAATAGGATGACAAGACACCCCCCAACAAAGCCTGTCTCACAAGCTTACTCTGCTGAAATAAGGTCACGTTTGCAGACAAGACAAACACACAAAGGGAGCTCCGTGAAATACAGATCTCTTGCCGGCTGTCTATGCATTCTTAGTGTCAGCCTGAGAAACTGGCTATAATTATAAGGAGATGTCTTCAACAGAAAATATGTCCCAGGGAATGCAATTAAAACTGGCGAGGCTGACAGCTTTGTAAAGATTACCCATGGCGTGCATAAGATTAGTCGCTCAGGAGCTGGGCAGAATTGTTTGTGAGTGTCTCTGTATATGCATGGCCATGACATTTATATTGGGTGAGCACAAACACACGCAGCCTTTATGAAAAACACACACGCACACACACACATGCACACACACACACACAGAGGAGCCACCATTCTGTTAAATCAGTATGTACTTACAGATTAAAAACACCTTCTTCTAATGAACAGTTTATGGTTATTTAAGTGTAATAGCTTAGATTAGCTCAGCTTCTTCCTGCTGCAGACTTGGCATCTTCTATACTGAATATATCATTGCAAGCTCAGAAAGAGGCTGTGGATTTGTTCAGGAACTTTGCCAGTTGACCTAAGGACAGCTGTCAATCGATTCACGAGTCCTCTGGTTGAAATCTAGGTGTTCTCTCTGATCCTGAGCACTCTTGACAAGCACATTGTGCCTGTCACTGATACTGCATGAACCACCCATAACCGCAGCATCTCCAGGGTACAACCGGGCTTAGAGTGCAGGTGAAGCACAGGCCCGTGTCTTCGGCTCTACTCCTGAATTAATTTAAGCCTGAAGACATTCCTAAATCCTCTATTTCCAAATGACAGCATGTCTATACTCTAGCAGTGAAGATCCTCTTCCAAATACCCTTTCAAAGGGACTGCATGCAGAGGGTTGACAGCATTTGCTTTTTAACATAAAAGTAAACTTTTACATAGGCCTAATTGCAGATGTAGAAAATGGACATTAAGATACGAGAATTTGCTGAACAGAGGATTCATCTTAAGAATTGGACAATAACAGGTTAAGTCCGAGAACGCTACGCTTTTCTTCTACTAAGACAATCAGAGCAGCACCAACACCAGTCTGCTGCCTCCAATCTCATTACTCTTTGCTAAGGGCACGACCGTGACTTGAAGTCAGTGCGACTCCTCCACACACACACACACACACACACACACACACACACACACACACACACACACACACACACACACACACCATTAAAAATGCATGATCCTCAATGTTAATCATTCAACTCTGTATGAGACAGCTTAAAATGGCGTGAATTTGACGATATAGTTACGAGTTAGTAAAGCCTGTCACAAGTGTTTCATTAATGTCATTTTTTTTTTTTTTTTTCTGCTGAATTCAGCAAAAATTATAAGCTATGAATCGACACACTTGAAAACCTAAAAGGAGCCACATTAATACATTTAGAATGGAAACTACATTCTACTAAGCATTACAACTCTCGGTTCTCTGGTCGGCAGCACATCACTGCTCCTTATCAATAATCCCTAATCAAAACAAACAAAAATAAATAAGTAAAAGTGCTTAAAAACCCATAAAGTTAAAGCTGCAAACACTCACCTTCTAAAGGACAGAAGCGGGTGACTTTCTCGGGCATGAGCAGCCTCTCTTTGTGCTGGCAGTAAACCTCTGCGATGCGCTGGCGACACTCCTTGGTCTTGGCACGGGACAGGGCGGAGATGGCTTCCTTGCCGCTGATCTCGCACTTGGGCGGCTGGTCGTATTTGATTTGGGGCGAGGCGTCGGCTCTGTCCGCTCCCTTCTTGCCTTGATGCTGCCGCAGCTGCTGGTGATGCGGGCGAGAGATGTGACTGGGGCTCGGCTGCAGCTTGGCTGTCCTGTGGCTCGTCTGAACCCCGGGGTTGGTCTTGCTGTGGTTCCGATCCGGCAGGATCACTGCCGCTTTGGTCTCCCCATACTGGATTACCTCATTGGAGTTCCTACCCAGGATCAGGGCGTTCTCTTTCCAGCGCTCCTCCGCCTGTGTTTTCTCTTGAAGCCGCTCCTTGTGCTTGCTAAGTGCCTGCTTCTGTGGCTGGGAGCGCGCTTCGAAGTTGCTGTTATCGATGGTCTCAAAATCCTTGGGCACCGAGTTTTCGTTGTTGCTGTCCACTCGCACTTTCTCCTTAGGCCGGTGAGAGTAATAGCCATCCTGAAGATAGAAAACAAATAAATGTAATGTAATAGATGCATTATTGAACGAATATTCCTACTTTAGTACACTTGTTTCTGCAGATGCTTATTAAAAAGGAAGTTGCCATAGAAGCTTACCACCCCCCCGGTCTGGTCTCACAGTTACACAGTAGTGAGCTTGAAGAGGAGAGGAAGCTATAGCAGATACTGAACAAGCCGATTTCTAATCCAGTATTGTGGACAGAAGGGTGAACTACAGACATGTGCTCTAAAACAGACCACAAGGAGTTACACTGAGATGATTGCAGACCACACAATTGGTATTCTTGGTTAGCGTTTTCAGATTGCAAATTGCATGGTCCAATAACATTTTCAAGGAGTTGATGGTTGGCTTTCAGTAAGCATAGCCCGGCAGTGGTTGGGCTGCAGGTTGAAATATTTCATATTTTGAATCATGGTTAATTTATAACTTGGAGCCCTAGCAGCTCTTTAATCTCCTGTCTGTTCTGTGTTCTGCAGAGACAGAAAAAGGGGCTTTTAAGAGGAAATTACAGTGCAGGGAATTAATAGCATGAGAATCCATTGGAAGTGGAGCGGCTGCCAGCATAGTATGGATTGATCCAGTGTGGGGATTCATCTTGCAGCCTGCGCTGGGATCGGAACTGTGCGCTTACGGTTGCAGCTCCATGGTTTTTCTCCAAACTGTGCCTCTTGCGAGACCTAGAAAGCCTCGCAATCAGTCACTGGAACGGGGGTGTCCTCCACTTTACTTTATGTTTGACTTGTTCTCCCCCTCCCCCTTCTTTCTCACCCCCACAAGGTTAAAGCTGGATATTTTTCACAGAGATACGGTCTGATTTTCAGTTAGGTCGTACAGGGCAAGATATGATAAATTGCCCAACTGTTAATACATTTTTAAGATTTAAAAAAAAACAAAAAACAAAACAAAAAAAGTTGAGTTAGTGATTCATGATAGCTGTGCAATAAATATTTAAAATCAAAAGAGGAAGGACTGGGAGCAGAGCAGAGCAGCATAAAACAAAGCAACTAAATCCTACGGATTCTGGTTTAAATCCCAATTCAGCCCCAGTTCCTTGTCAGTGAGTGGGTCCGTGCTGAGAGAATAAAAGAACCATTCACTACCATATGCCCCCTCAAGGGGGAGCAGTTTACTTTGGCCCGTTTCCCAGGATTCCATTTGCTGTCATCCTGTCTAACACTTGATTTGAAGATTACTTCAGGTCAGCTGGACGTCAAAGTGGAAGAGGGATGTCAGGCTCTCACACGTTCTGTCTAGGAGTAGGACGCACCACTAACCTAGGTTCAACTGGCTTATTTTCCCCAGAGAAGCAACGTGTGGCACAGTAGCTCTCTCTAACAATCACCCAGGTTCGAGAGCTCCATTTCCTATCCACCCCTACAGTTTTTGCAAAAGGATGGTGGGTTAAAAACAAACACAGTGAACGGAGAGCCAAGGAGGTATCTGAAGTATCACTATATAGTCGTGCTGTGCATATTAATGAGCACTAATTAAAAAGTGCAATACAAGCAGTATTATCTCTGATCCCCAATGCCAAGGTACTGTAACAATGCTACAGTTTTTTTTTTTATAAAAAGCCTGGTGAGTTTCTGGCACTCGCAGCACATTAAAAGCTGCTTGGCAGAGCTGTACTGAAGCGCAGCCAAAGCAAGCAGATGCAGACAGAGGAACAGATGTGAAAGCTGTTTGGATCTCCCATATGACCATTTTCACTGCTTTCTATGAATATTTGTTTTTTTAAATGCACACTAAAGGCAAGTTTACACGTTTTGTTCCTTGTAGGAGGTTAACCATACTGTACAGTGCCTCCTGGCGTGGGCTGCAGTATCTGTGAAGTACCAGGAACTAACTATCCAGCTCCTACCAACATGCTATCTGAGGTAGAGCTTATTCATGTTTGCATTTCTGGACATAATTTGTGGTATTAAATACATTTTTCAGCTCTGTTGACCGTCAAAAGCTTGAATGGACGGTTTCTTTTGAGCGTCTGAAGGTCATGCGGGTATATTTACTTTGTCTTATTCTAGACCATCACAACAATGATTTGATAATGATGTGAGTTTACTAGTACGCTTCCTTCAGTAGTCATTCCTCCAGGTGCATCCAGAGCATTCCCTCACCAAAGGCAATTCAACCTGATTAGAGAGCCTTCTCAACACTCGTCATTGTAGCTGAATGTAAGAGAGCTAATCTGCTCCCAGTTACACACACAGGGATACACAACATCCAACACAGCACTGAACAACAACTACAACTTCCAACCAATGGTGGTGTGGGTTAATCCAGTCTAACAGAACTACTGTACTTGTTTGTGAGAGCAATGATGTGTCAGTAAAGATTTGTGTTGACTTGTGTTTTATCCATAAAAACTCGGGTAAACTATATGTCTTAATCATTGTGATGAACAAGTTCAACTGTTTTCGATTTATGAGACTGAGAACGTGTCTAGATGGTGGGTGAAAATGAGTTCAGTTGGTACTGTATGTCTATATGGTTACTATACTCTGTGTGTTTATGGGTGTTTGTCTGTCCGCCCCAGAATGTGACAACATATTCCCATGCAGTATCAGGCTCCTGTTTAAAGCATAGCTTCAGAGCCTATATTTTGACACCTTATAAGAAGAAAATCTGACAAATTGACTCATATTAAAATCTAGCAACAAGCACACCGCTTTGTCATTGTGTTGGTTTGTCTGCCATAATGGCAGTGCTAAATGCTAAGGCAATACATTACCACGATTGATTCAATCGCTGCCATCTAGAACATGAGAATTGCAAGGTCACAAGAAGTGGGTGCCACTTGAGAATCAAAAAGATTTCCTCTCCCCACTGCCTAGAGAACAGACAAACCACAGGAGCGGCACAACCACAAACAAAAATACTCAAATTAGACTCCCCCACCACATTATTACTCAAATTAGTCCCCCACCATCCCTGCCTGCCTGCCTTTAACCTAAATATTGCACACAAGCAAACACAAAATACAGTTTCAGCTCTCCACGGGCTGCATAAGTTTACTGTGTTAATGTAGTTCTCTATAAACATGGGCTGTACAGCACTTAGACCAGCTGCTGTCCATTCACTGTGTTGCAAATGCGTGTTATGGTTTGGTTACTAATACCGAATGCCCTGCTGTACAGCTTGAATTCCAGTCTCTGGTCTTTTCTACTGTTATATTATCACTAACTGGTAGCAGATGATATGTTTTGTCAACCTACTTCAAGCGTAACCCCAAGGCCACACTCCCTCCCAGTCTCTCAGCTCTCACCACTCTTGAAGAACACTGACAGACAGCATCTCCTAGTCACTGTGCTCTATCCGCTAGTTACACTGCCTCCCAGTCCATAAGCAGCTTTAACCAATAGACCATGCTTTCCAGTCCCTAATCTTTAACATCTATGCCACAATGCCTCCCTCCCTCACAGCTCTATCTATAAGGAAAGGAGGGCAGTATTGGGCATTAATAAACTATGCAAGTCACACTCAGGCTTCAGTATGTGGAGTTTGTCTGAGAAAAATGAGGTGTTTCTGGCAGCAGTGAATGGGCTGCCTCGTTAGGTATGCGAGACGGACTCTCTCGGCTTGGCTTCTCACTGCTCCAGTGAAAGGGAGCTGTCTGTATGAGCCCTGGCCCCCCTGCTCTCCCAGACATCTCCTTCCTTCCTCTCCTCTTGCCGCCGTGGCTCAGCTCAGCTCAAGAATGACACTCCCAGGGCAACACAAGAACCCCACTGGGAGGAGAACCTATTTATTAAAACCATTGAGACGAAGTCATCTGGACAGGGAGGGAAGTCAGATTTATTAATTTTTTTGTTGTCGTGGTCTTGATTTAAATATTTAGCTTCTTTCTCTCGCAATAAAATACGCCAGCTAGATTACATGTTGGGCATCCAGACCTGTCCATTTTTTTGTACCCCCAAAATCTTAGCAATTTCATATTTTAGTTTATCTCTTTCATTGCTGTTCATACTGAAGTTCTGTTTAGGAACCTCACACCATCTTCCACACAATGCACAACCAAGATCAACTAACACTAACTTAACATCATTCCTGAACACTGCCATTTGAGTAGTACACACCTAGGTCACAAGACTGCAAACTTTAAAACTTTCTTTATAAAACATCGCACCAGGATTTACTTGTTTTCTGTAAACACTGTTGATTGTTGATTCCCACAATGCTATAGTTAACACCTTTCATTTATCACCCGAGCAAGCCACGTGCAGTGGTAGTTAAGCCAACAGATTTGTTGCTACAACAGCCATAAATGTTTGGATTTATTACTGCATTTCAGATTCACTAAATAGGCTAGTATCATACTTTCCAAAGTAAAACCCAAACACACTTCTAAAAGGACATTACTGTACTAGAAGGATTGCACACTCACACATGCTCCCAAAGTATAAATGTACTTACTGTACTAAACACTAGCCTTATAAAATTTTCCCATGGTAAAAGCATAGCAAAATGTCACAGAGCAGAGTGAAAGCATAGGCAAGCATTGTAAAGAACAGTGAGGTATGGTAAAGCATGTTAAAAAAACATGGCAGACCAGGGTAAACTATGGTGAATAGTCAAAGTGCAAAAATACAGTGGAAAACTAAATTACTTAAAAAACTGAACAATACAATAATGTGTACACCGTTTATGTTACAACTATGCTGTACTGCACTGTAGAATATTTTGATACGCTTAATCGTCAGTACAGAGTTAAAACACAAAGACAAGCAGAATAACATTTTGGTTTATATTTCATCTGTATCGTTGCTTATAAATGTTTACCACTGTATTTTTGCAGTATTACCATGCTTTTCCCATAGTTATACTATGCGTTTACCATAGTTTACCCTGGTTTGCCATGTTTATTAACATGCTTTACCATACCTTGCTATTCTCTACAATGCTTATCTATGCCCTTGCTTTCACTGTGCTCTATTTCACTTTGCTGTGAGCTTACTTTGAGAAATAGTCAAAATCTTCTTTTACCTCAAGATTTTATGATTGGATACTAATATTAATACAGTATGGGTTAATTGGACATAACGTATTTCCAGTACACAGGTCATGTGAAAATGGTTTCATTAGAGAAGTTACAAGAAGTGTTTTCTCCCATTATTTTAATCAACATGTTTATAGTACAAATGGATTGTATAATGCACTTTATTTAAATACCAAGTATCTATAAAGAATGTGCTATTTTTAGGCGTTTATTTTTAATAACCTGTATATCCAGCCATTATAGTACAGTGGTTCAGAAGAGCCATTCCAGTGCCATTAAATATTCAGGTACTGTTCAATGTTTAATGCAAGCTTTTTATAGTACAGTTAGAGAATGCTGAAAATAATTTCAAATGAAGTACTTTAAGGTTTGAGAAACATATCACGTGTTTGACACAGTACAGTATTTGTCAGTGCATTGAAATATCCATTACAAAAAAGTTTGTCTTTGTAACAGTGAATTGGGATTTTTTGATGAACTTGTTAAGAAGAGGTAGGAAAAAAACATTTTTTGTAAACTCATAAAAATTCAAGCAATGTGGAATTGTGATAACAGCAGTCTTTAATTAACTCCTATTTTTGGTTTGTTAAACGCACTGGGTCATGCGGCTGGATTTCCCTTTCTTTGGAAATGATTTAGTGTTTTACTTTCCTGGTGACTATGTTGCTTTCTGGTCTGGAGTACTTATCTTGATCTGGAGAAGACTGCTCCTGTAATTATGTGGTCAATGTGATTTTATGTTGCTATACTCTGTTGTACTGAAGGGCTGTGTAACTGGGTGTATTACATCCACACCCAGATCTGTGTAAATATAGGTTTTTCATCATGGAATTGTCACTTTATTGCATGCTGTTCATAAAACAGGACTGTGATATTTGCTAAAAGATGCATATTGAATTGTGACTGTTTTCTCATGCATTTATTTATTTATTTATTTATACATTTCCATGAAAATCAAAAGGCATTTGAGAAAGATGTTTCTTTTAAGTTACTTCATAGACCATCACAGCATGAGATTTCTATCAACTTCATGCAACAAGCAAAGAACTCTTTTGAAACAAGGTACCAGTACATTCAACCACTTCCATGCATCACAACAGAACACAGAATCAATCCTCACAGCCAAAATGACATTGGCCTGCCACAATCTCCATCACATTCTTTCAGGCTTAAAAAAAAAGGACAAGATTTTCTCTTGCCACAGAGGAAGGGAATTCTAGAACAGGACCAAGGGTAGATTCGATCATTAGATCTCATTATTGGCAGCCTTTGGCATGCATCCAGCAAGGTGCTCACTCTTCCAGTAAGTGTGGCAAAGATTCTGATAGAATTCCAGGACTTGGTGTGACTGTGCTGCTCAGTGCCTGATCTCACCGGACAGAGGTGACAACAACAACAGGAATTAACAGCATTCCGATTGACCTGGGATTGACTGTTACTGGAGGTTAAACTGAGGACTTCAACCCATTTACTGGTATTCAATAGGCTTAGCCAATGCTGGGTATGCTGAAGTCTTAGCATATTGGACAAGTCCAACACAACAGCTTGCCACATATATAAACAGCTATTTAAAAATGATACCGGACATATCCCTGATTCTCCGTCACGAGCGTGTGTCCTGAGCCAACACTACAGTTAAAGTGTTCATCTGGTCCAGGGGTTAAATGTGGTTGTACTACGCAGGCTAGCATAAAGGGATATATCCGGTATTATACTTTGTTCCTACAGGAGTCCAACTGTTAAGTGACAAGACTTGTGAACTTGTTAACAAAGGGTCAAATAACAGTATGAGAAGCAGTGTGTGGATTCATGGTTAGATCAACATAGATTATTATCAGTTTAGGCACTGGTTGACTGAAATACGCTACCAGCACCACACACACACACACACACACACACACACACACACACACACACAGTAAATTTCCCAGATCACCACTAGAACGTCAAGCTTTGGGGGACAAAAACGAACAAGGACAAAGCAGAACGACCTATATAAATAACAAAACAGGCAGGAGTTTGTCAACATCAATTCTAGTCAACGGTCGAATCCAATGATATCTGACTGCACCACACAAACATGCCCTGATAAACCATCCTGAAGTCATGAAGACAAGAACCTCCGAATCAAATGTGGATTTAGCACAATAGGCCTGTAGATTTTCAACGGTTTTAAAGAGACCAACCTATCAGAGGCAGACAATAAATGTAGGATGATACACTGAATATATGGAAATGACCTTTTCCGAGGTAGTACTGAAAATAATTGGCATAATCTGATCAAACAGATCTTCCAAGAAGTGCAAGTCTGAATTCGATCGCTCATTTGAAGGGATCCAATCAGTAGTCTCCGAAACGTATATTCTCACTTTGCTGGGATACGTCAATTTCTCCTCTGAACAGGATGACGCAACATAGTTGTATGCAAAATGAGTTGAAATGTCGATGAGGAAAGTGATTACGCCATCAAATAATATAAGTCATGCATTCAGCAACAGAAAAAAAATAGGTAATGGCTTTTACAAAGAAATCCTGCAGCAGTTAAAAGTTTGGTGTGACATTATAAAGTGTACGTTATTTTTTTTTTATACTTTAAAAAGAAAACAAAAGTATAGTAACCCACATCTGGGTTACAGCCAGCCTTCACTCAATACAGAGCGGATCAGCTTTCTCCACGATTGCATCCCATGAAATCCGATCAGTCTTCAACGTATTAATCACAGCTGTCAGGATCAACGTCACCAGGTGGAGCTGGGAGATTGTCTGGCTTATTGGAATCATCTGCAGCCAACTGCGCACAATGGGGAGCAGACGTTTCAGTAGGAAATCTGACTCATGCAAACACAACCACCACGCAGCCTTCCCTACCCACTCTGCCAGCAGCAATGTAGATGCACAGCAGCCACAGTCGTGCTGCTGTTTGAGATCAATGTTTCAATGACACTTATACTGCAATCTAACAATAAACGGATTAATTAGCTTTTTATATGAGAAGCTGGGCTGCAGTGTAGTGGAAATGGGTAGTAGTTTGAGTGCTGCGCTACACTTTATATTAAAATTGCCAGGTATTGCAAAGTATGACAGACTAATGCTGCAGTACAGTCAGGGTGGGACAAATCACCCTGAGGAGACATGTATATTTTGCACACACATTGCTTTTGCATGCTTTGTTATCATATAATGGGTGTTTTTTTTTTTATTATATTTACATTGTGGGAGGGAAACTATATACAATTGATGTGCCAGAAAACTCCATAATATTCCAGGGAACTATATTCTGTGCATAAAATGCCAGTGAGTGAAGTACATACATAAAATGCCAGGAAATAGAAATATATTAATGAAATGCCAGGGAAGATAACTATATAAAAAATGAAGTGAACACGTTTCTGTCGTAGACAAGCTGGCTAAAATGCTCTCATTCTCATGAAGTGGGCACCAGATGTGGATTTTCCAAATCCAATCAGTTTCTTTCACAATTTTATTTAAAGGCAAGAAAAACATTTTGAGAATTTATTTTTAATTTCCCGTGCTGTCTAAGCTGATCAACTGAGCAAGTCAGGGAAACTCAATGGCCTGTAGTGCTGTAGAACTCCTGCAAACACAGAGAATGTTTTAAAGTTATTTTAACCCCCCCTATAACCCACATTGTGCCATAAGGCAGCACAGACACCTCAACACTCTTTTTGTCCCATGTTGTTAGGGTGAGGGGAATCTATTTGCTTTTAAAGGTTTTTTTTTGTTTATTCATTTTCTTTAAGTTCTGTCTCTTCCTAACCGCAGACAAAGCAGAATTAATTTGAAATTATAATTTCCGCTGTCCTACCCTAACTTGACTGTCTGGTGCGCGTCACTATGGAAACAAGAAAAGGGGGCTGGTTCCACGAAAGGATTGGCTCTGCGAGATCAACAGGGTGGTACTGATTCTGACAGCTAAGCAGAAAGCCTTTATTACAGAACCGAAGTTCTGTTGTATATACTGTGAAAGCTTTGTCACCAAAGTGGTGACTTTATGGCAAAATCTACTGGCCATATTATAATTGAGGGTCATATTTGGCAATACTGAGCATCATAGCATCAGGAGATGGACAGTGTTATTCCCAGACAACCCCTAGCAGTCTCCTGCCAGCTGTACTGGAAGGCAGACATTAAAGGGTTGACCAACAAAAAGGGAATATCTTGGCTCACTGTGCTTCAGCACAAAAGTAACGATGGATTTTCATGCTGGCCAAGTGCCTCCTTGTTAAAGCAAAGCTCTTATGAGACCAAGTAGATTTTCTTAAGAAACCACAGGAAAAAGTCGATTCCAGCCATGTCAGCCCCTCCAAAGCCACACGGATGCTCGTGGATTAACTCCAGGCCTGCTCTTTGCTGTGCTCTGTAATCCTGCCCAGTACAGCTCAGCTGCTGAAATGGACATCAGACCCAATTCTTGTCTCACTGCTCACTCCCTGGCACAGACAGCTGGGATTGTGCTTGCCAATCTACACGGTGGGGGCAGTGAGGTAGCTCTACCATCCATCTGATCCCTTAGCCCTCAACCAACAGCCAACTAAGAGTTATGAAACATCCGCAGGAGAGCAATGGGGCTTAGAAGATCGATCAACTTCTCAGAAAAGCTTGTCTTTTTTTTTAGTGGTCGGCAAATATTTTTCATGTTTTCTCCCCAATTTAGTAATGTCCAGTTATTTTGAGGCTCAGCCCACCGCTACCACCCCTGCGCTGACTCGGGAGGGGCGAAGACGAACACACGCTGTCCTCTGAAGCGTATGCCGTCAGCTGCCTGCTTCTTTACACACTGCAGACTCACCAAGCAGCCACCCAGAGCTGTAGCGTCGGAGGAAAACGCAGCCCTGGGCAGTTTACAGGCAAGCCTGCAGGCGCCCGGGAGCCCGAAAAACTTATGTCTTAAGGTTCAGGGCCGTCACCTGTCTCCAGAAGCACATCAAATGGACCAAAAGGTCAAATCTGGTCTGCGTTTCTTCCTTGACTCAAGCATGGCTTTATTTCATCTTCACTTTTCAACTGTGTTGGGCCAATCTGAGGGTTCCAGCACAGCTCAATCTGAGTGGTGCCACTAATCCCAGGTCTGTTTCAGGTCTGTTTGAGTACTAATTTCCTAGGTGGCCACTAAAAACAAGGTAGGGCCTGGGAGCAACGCTGTCAGATATCTTTCTTTAGCCCTGTAATTTCTTCTTAACAAGCTGCGAATGGGTGACAGCAGAAAGTTTCAGTATGGAAAATTCGCCTCACTGAGGAGACTTCAAACGCAGCTCCTGCTGCTTTGCACTGTAATTAAGAGCTGTCGATGAAACAGTGCGTGAGTGCCAAGACCCTGGGTACCCAACATTCTCCTTAGAAAATGGTACCGCACTATTCTCTCTACCGCTAAAAAAAATAAATAATGTGTCTGAGCTGCAGAACAGTTGGCATGGCTTGCGTAACCACGCTGACAGACAAATGTGCCGGATTTGGCAGAAACACTCAAACACTGCTCTCCGCGTGAGGAAAAGGGTTCAGCCTTTATAACACGTTCCATTTTAAACACCTGGAAAGTTTATGTATTTATGTATTGATTTATGGGATGGTCCCAGTGAGATTATCCTGTTCTCCCACGAACATCTGTCAAAACAACAAAGACATGGATGGTAGAAATTTTCTGGTAGAAATATCAGATGCTGCAGTACATGTACGGCTGTGGTAGAACTAAGTACTGGCCAATGCCAGCGTAGTGGTTACTGTACTGTTGGAGGTGGCATCCATCTTTTGTATTCAAGCTTAACACCTAGTTTGGGTGGAAGTCAAATGTTCTACAGTGGCGAGGGTGTCTTGTCCTTTGACCTTTGTTGTATATTCATGCAGGATGGTTATTCGCTCATATATGCCATCTATCCTGGGGGAACTGCCTAATCATTCCACATGCAGGAACTGGAAAAATCACACATTGTGGATAGTTTCATTCAATAGAAAGCTTTTAATTCCTAGAAAGTAGACGTTCCCTCTCAGCACATGCTTTGCTTTACAGCTTGTCTCTGATTTATTATTATTAATTAGACATTCAGCGGACACTTTAATCCAAAGCAATTTACAGAGACTAGTGTCACAACAGGACCTTGTTTGTTTTACGTCTCACCTGAAGGACGGAGCACAAGGAGGTTAAGTGGCTTGCTCAGGGTCACACACAGCAAGCCAGTGACTGGGCAGGGATTAGAACCAGGGACCTCCTGGTACCAAACCCTTTTCTTTAACCATTGGATCACCAAGCCTGGGTAGATCCAGACAGTCTTCTCTCGAGTGCTGCTGTATTCTTTATCCATCTAGATTTATTTATACACAGTTCTGTGCATCTATTTCTCTTCATAAAAACACACCTGCTTTAGCCACAAATAAATCAATGTTCTACCCAGCACTGCTGCACAGGAACCCATGCCTGGGAGCTAAGAGGTGTTGGGGGCTCAGAGAGTAAACACAACTTTTAATTCCACCTTTCTTCGGTAGGGTAGCCTGTGCTAAATAGGCAAGAGGATCCTTTACAATGCAATTAGATTATACTCAGGTTAACCAATCACATTCCTCGTGTTTTACACCTATTCTATCACAGGCATAACCTAATGGTGCATCCTGAACTGTCCTCTTTGTTATTTTTGCTCATATCCATGCAAAATGAGTTCATTACTTCTTAACAAAGCCAAACACCCAATCAGATATAGAGAAAAACACCTCATCAGTAAGCAAATTAAATCTGCCTAGCAACACAAATCTGGAGGAGAAGACTTATTTGGTTTAAAAAAAGTCAGAAAAACAACACTTTAGAAAACCAACTGGGCTATAAAATACTGAAAAACTAAGTGAAAGCTATAAAATATAAAATGGAAAAAAATAATTGCCTCACAAAATATGCTGGCATGTTGCGTAACTGGACAGTAACTCACTGCACGGGGGGGCCAGGCTGACTGCCACATACAGTACTGTTTATACAACTTTTACAAACAAGACAGGGGACCTTTTTAAAAAGGACGGTACAGCATTTCAAACAATGGAAAACAAATACAATACAGTCAGGTATGTAACTGGAAATAGTTCTCCAATAGTACTGGGTCTCAGAGAGGTCAGTTTTAGGACCTTTGACCTCTACTAGGGTCAGAAAAAATGAAGCTACTGGAAGGAGCTGGACTCGTCCTGGAGGTGGGGTTTCTTTTGTGAGCAGGGTCAGATCAATACCTCTCGTTATTCATTAATGACTGCATAATCTGAGGCCCACACATGCTCAATTACACACACACACACACATTGCGAAACTTCTAGCCTGCAGTACATATGACCATGGCTTCTAATCAGGGTCTTTCAAGTCACTATCAGTAAATTACCACACAGTTTTAATTATTATTTTTTTGCCCGAGAGAAAGAAAGTTCTTGAAAGTAAATTCAGATAAATTGGATTGAATTAAATACTGCTTCACCCACCTTACATTTACTGCAGGAGTTGGAAAGAGTGTGGGGGAACTGCAATAGTTATAGGAATTACAATTTGGGCTGCACAAAAACATGGGAATATGTGGGGAAAATGTTACCGAAAGTAATAAAGGGTAGACGATTAGAGACCGCACAGATCAAACCACTATTCAAGCACCGACAATTGTGAATCGACAGTGTTTAATCAGATCCTACCTGTTCCCTCGAGTAAAAAATTGTCTGCTCAGAAAATGTTTCCTGTATGCATAATTCTGTCATTCATTCAGGAACTGGATTGTCATGCTTTCTACTGATCATTGTGTTATGTATTTATTTTATAATTAGCAGTTTACAAAACTGGTGTTGGGTAATACTCTAACAGCAGTTGGCTTTTGGTCTGAGAAATGTATCTTTTTCTTTTATACAGTAAGCAACACAGCATAAATCCATTCAGTTTTATGGGTGTATGGAGACTATCCAAGCAACTGTGGTTTGCCTGCTGGAAATGGTAACAGCAGAAAGAAAATGAAACCCGAGACATGAGCTTCAGCAGCAATTCAACTGGAAAAATCTAGGCACTAATCTCTATAATAACAACGGAAACTATCACTAATATTTTAATGTATATACTGTATTGTACTGGACAGAGACTGACTTATATATAAACCAGAGATGGTTTGGGGCTGTACTGGTTAGTTACTCCCTCTAGGAGCATGCAGTTAAAAGACCCATTCATCCAATTTCTTAAAACAACAAATCACAGTTTTTTTTTTTTTTTTTTTTTTTTTTTACAGCCAAGGAAACTGCAGCATGGTGCCGGCTTTTCCTGTATTAGATACACACGCTAAACAGGAAAGCAATGTGATCAGACTTCTTTTCCAGCAGCAAAACCTGGTTTGTTTTATTTCTTTATTGTCAAAAAAAAGCAGTGTCTTTTTAGAAATTTAATCTAGCCACTGAGCTACTCAAACCCACAACCTTCCACACTGCAGCCCAACTCCATACTGAGCTGCTCAAACACACTAACCCACCAAACTCCTCAATTGTGATTATTGGCTCCAGATCTCATTCTCAGTGCAGTGTGATCTCAGACAGGGAGTGGAAATTCTCAGTCTGGACCAGAGTTAACAGCAATACATCTTTGTGTGTTTTCCCAGCATACCCCACTCCTAGAGAAGCCTTGTTATACCAGCTGTGTAAACACTGTGTTCATCTGCTCCGATATATGGAGAAATCAAGCTGTAGTCTTTCTGGGTTTTATTGAACATACACACATTTACCCAAAATACCCAGTCAGACGTCTGTCCATCTATCGACACTCCCAGTCCCTCAGCTTTGCCCACTAAACCACTGCCTCCCAGTTTCTCAGCTCCCACCACAAGACTATAATTCCAGTGCTGTCACTGTGAAGACAAGCCTTGATTGCTGCTAATGATAAAACCACGAGTAGCAAGAGGTGCACAGTCACTTATCAGTGCTGAAACATCAGTTTTCCAGGGAGCTGAGTGGATTAATTATGTTTGAAACAAGAACAATATATGGATAGCTCAATTTCCCAAAAAGTTGTACATTTAAAAAAAAAAAATTTTTAAACAATTACAAATTGACCTGGGCTACAAACAACACTAAAGTAGGCACATTATCCAAATGCATTTGCCATCATTTACTCTGTTTTGTTCCGATTATGGAGCATTTCACATAATTAAGGCGTCACAGAAAATACATGTGTATCGCCAGTATGGTGTTTGAAAAGCAACGGGTTACAGTTGTAATTTTAGTTTTGTAAGCCATTCCACGGCATTTGAGGTCGCTGCGTGGAGTCCACTTGTTCTGGCAGAATACGCGTATATTAAGATGATTCACACCGCATTCTCAGCTTGACGAGTCCCTTTATGGAAGAAATATCCACACCTCCCACTGTCGTCGGCACAAGGAGAAACCAGATTGTTCCTTTGTCGGATTTTCGATAAGGTCGAGGCATGTGTACAGAGTGGCCATCTCGACTTCAGACGGGAGGGTGGTGGGGATTTTATGTCGGATCTTTCCAAGATCTTCTTATACTCCCTAAGTGTTGCAGAGTCACGTCGGATGCTCGATGTCAGGATGTTCATGTGCACTGGCAGCGATGTGATTTTAGGGAGCCGCTTCCCACACACAGCTCAACGTTATGCCTATACCATGTGCTGGTGTCAGTATGCAAGGCAGTCAGTCAAGGTGGCAGGGAATGAGAATTCACATGAATGACCCGTGCCTAGATAACAGAGCCTTTGTATCCAGGGCAGCATCAGGGTCAAAATTACATTAGCCTGCAATCCAAGTTCAAATAAATCAAACTGAGCAGGAGTTCTACTTACAGAGTAGAGCACAGAGGTTGTGTGTCTGAGTCTCGGGCTGCCGAAGGACAGACAGTCCCAGACAATGTCAGTGTTTTAATTTTAGCATGGTACATTATTTAAAAAGTACAATGATTTATTAATCTTACGTTATAAGGTCAGCAGTCAATGAACAGTTAAATCACACCAAGCCAATGTTGCACTAAGTAGCCTGGAAACCTGTAGGATTGAAAGGAATTACGCTAGGGATTTGAGTAGATTTAGGATTTAGGGCTGAAAAAACCACTGCTTCCCTCTTACCTGTCACTCCACTTCAATCAGAGAAGATGGAGGCAATAGCGCTGGTCGATTACCATTTAATGCCTGATCTCAAATTGAAAATGTTTCCAGCAGTTACTGCTCTCTTGCCTTCTATTGAGAGGCACAGACTGCAACTGAGCATCCACCCTGAAGCCAACTGTGGTTGCAAATAGGAGAGGAATGGAATGCACTTAGTCAGAGTACCTCGTCGTTTTGGACATTTGGACATTCAGTGCTACAGCACAGTATATATGTAGTGTTTGGTTACAGGTATTGTATTTAAAACAGTAAAGAGTTTGAAGTTATTCTGTAAAGCTTTGGCTTGTTAAGCAATCTAATAAAAATCACTATTAGAAAAAATGAACAATGCATCATTCAGTACAACAGTAAGACATGTCCACCACTATGACTTCATTTTAACCCACTGACGTGCTGCAAGGGAGCCATTCAATGCAAAATATTGTTGTGTCCAAGCAATGTATTAACTATTGAATGTTTCTTCAAAGAAACATTTAATAACAAATGCATTTAAGTGTGGTTTACTCTTTGAATGACTGCAAGACTCTTTACAATTCATTTTATAAATGCAATTCATTTTATATATATATATATATATATATATATATATATATATATATATATATATATAGATATATATATATATATATATGAAGTGGTTCACAAAAGCTTGTGCACACAAACTGTTTTAATCACAGAAGTGCCTGCACTACGCAAGAGGAGTGAGGCAACACAAGCAGGTCTACAGATTGTAAGTCATGCATCAACCATGCTGATGTCTCCAAGGACACCCTGAAGATGTTAAATCTACGACATTTTTAAATAAACCCAACACCAGCCCTGCTACGTCATTTCCTGTGAAAAACAACAAACTGCCACAAGGTTTTGTGAACGGAGCCCGCTAGACCCATTTCTCCTGACCGGGCTGCCATACTCAATTGCCCTCATCTGTGCTTTTCTGGAGATTAGCTTCATGTGCAGTATTATAGCCACACTTATTAGTTTACCATGTTTGCTCTTATCCTTATCCTGTAGGATACTTTGTCTGACCTAATCCTGTTCCTGCCACCTGGAGTACATATAACTGAGCAGTTTAATTTATTAGGAATATAATAATGATCTGTTTTGGGAGGGAAGTTAAATTGCTTGGTAGAATGCATCACTTATTATAAAGCGCTCAAAGGAATCTGATTTAAGATTGCAAAAGTTTGCCTGTCAAGATCTTTAAAGAGTTAGGCAAGAAGCATTGACCCAGAATAGACCAAACTCTGGCATCCTTGAGGCGTTCCTCCCATAAACTGAACTTTCTTTAAAAATTATTTTTCGGAAATGTAAAAAGAAAAAACTGTTTGGATGAAACCTACATACCGGCAGGGTAGCGGAATGTCCAAATCCTTCAGTGCACACTGCGCATGTTTGTGCCACTATTCTGCAGCCCTACATGCCAATATTTATTTCTGGTTCAGTCACTTTTGTAAACCACTATCATTATTACCCCCATAGAAAAAAGTACTGTTATATAAACCGAACACAAACACCTGTCATACCTACAAGGCTATTCATTATTTCTGAAGGGGGAATGTCATATTAACAGTTTTACATACATTAATACTTTGATCTAAATAAACACTTTTACAAAACACCCCCGGTCTCAATTAGGATTCACAGTACTGTAAATCATTTTAACATTCATGCAATCTGCAAGGTTTAACAGCATCCCACAGACCCCTGCCTTCTGTATGCTTTATAGTTCATTACCAAAGAAATCACATTACAGATTAGGAAGTAGTGTAAGATATCTAAAAAAACAAACACGTTTCCTTTTGGGGAATGGAGAGTTGAACTGGGAAAGAGCAACATAATCAGCAAAATAAAAGATAAGACATCGTTCAGAATTTGTTTTATAAAAAAAGGAGGACAGGAAAGGCTCATTCAGGACATTTTCTTTAAACCTGTACTTGGTACCAGAGATCAGTGAAGTTTTGGAGCAGCCAGTTCTAGCCTTGCAGCTCAATATAACGCATCAAATGCTGTCAACCCTGTTAATAATGATAGAGACAAAGAGAGAGACGGAGCAATGATTCAACAATCAACTGAAGAAACTGAAGAGATGTTTGCGAACTATCCAGGGTGCAGCAGGTGTTCAGATCTTTTATACCTCCCAGTTATAACAGCTCTGTTTATTGTCATAAAACTTGCATGTGCATGTGCGTGTGGGGTAGAGAAGGGTAAGGGGAGTGGCCAACCATGGTCCTGGAGAGCCACAGGGATTTCTGGTTCTCATTCCACCCGAGTTCTTAATTACTTAATTGAACCAATTATTTTCTTCATTGGCCAACACTAACTTATTTTTTTCAGGTCTTTAGCCATTTATGACTAAAAAAAAAGCCCAGTTACTGGTTTCTGATGGACATCACTGTACATCTAATTTACAGCCTTCATAGGCTTAATTAATGGAAGTTTTATGAACATCCGAAGGACATTACAGATGGATGGGATGTAGTCCATTATACAGGCATTAACTGCAAGCTTGGATGAAGCTATGAAACAAATCTGATTAATCTAGCAATACAGTATGACAAAACCTCATCCGATTTAGGCAACCCTAATCAGATTGTGTGCGATAATGCAATAACCTGCAAACACAATGCAAATAAACCGCTTTGATTTCATTTGTCTTCCACTTACGTTGAAAGCGTGTTTGATGCAGTCACCCTGTCTGGACCATCTCAGAAGGGGACAGCCACGTGCCAGCCTCCACTGCTGAGATGCCTGCTTAAGCCTTTAAGCACTCAGCTTGCTCGCCACTACCCACACTATGGACTGCAGCCAACAGAGGGACATGATTCAGCCAATAAGGCTGGCTGATGCTGCTGTTTCATAAGAGGCTGACTGGTGCAGGGATGAGTGGTGTACAATAAAATGGGGTTTAAATATAGAATATGTAGCCCACATAAACAAATGCAAAGTACTAGAGTTGACAAAGCTATGCTTTACTCGCATATATTTGCACTACAGGGAGATTGAATTGCACACCCTGCAATGCTACATTGGGTGCAGATATGCAAATTCCTTTTGAGGTGTTCAGAGACCATCAGGTATCCAGCAGATGGCTAGCAAGATGTTTCCTACAGAAAAAAAAATGCAAAGGAAGAGGACTGTACAGTGCATTAAATCTGACTCGTCTATTATGGTAAAACTGTTTGCCTTTGCATACATGTTAAACCAAACGTTTGCTGCCGTTATTCTGATGTCTTCTGCTTTCAGTTTCAGGTTTAATATATTAAACTTTCCCGGACACGCAGGTTGTTTCTTTGATTGTAACAAAGAAATAGAAAGGGGTTAAAAGGGTTTTCTCGTTTAGTTTTTTCATTATGTTCTTTACATGGGTTGGGGTCCTAACCCCAAACCGTTTGCACAAACTTAAACCCTATTTTCAACTAAGAAGCGTTTACAAACCCAATGCAAGCAGAGCAAAGGCTTAACTTTTTGGCTGTTTGACTGGGTTTTATTTCTTACGATGGTTGGTATGAAAGAAGCTTGAAAATAGATATGTTAACTCACATCCACAAAACAGGTTTCGCTATGTGTTTGTGTTGCTTTTAACAGGATTTGGCACTCAATAGAAACAGTGTCAGATGACTATTAATCATAGCAGTATATTTTTAATAAATAGTGTTCTTAAAATCTACTGGTATTTGTTCATGAAGCTTTGAAATTATTTTCCACCTCTGTGTTAAAAAAAACATGATCTTCCATGTAACTGCATGTTTGACCTGTAGGATGCATTTACCAGTGTGTTGGTAACACACATCACCAACCACAGCAGTCAATACAAAATGAATATGATCAATATCATGAAAACTGATCACATCTGTATGCACTGAAACGCTAGAGAGTGTCCAAACCAAGTTTCATTACAATTGAATTTAATAGCAGTTCTCCAGCTATATGTACATCTCTGCCATACTGTAAGCGTGACACATCTGTTATACTATAAAACCACTGATTTATCATTTGTATACAATTACATATAGGCCTATACATTTAAAATGTAACCAGATATGATCTTATGAAGGATCTGATCACTGACCTGCTCAAGGTGGTTCAAGTGCGTAAAGTGTTAAAGAAATGATTGAGCTATCAGGGGCTTTGATAGAAGCACCTCGCTTGTATTACTGAATCTGAAAATGTCTTTGCAAAATGTCACGAGCCCATCCCTCCCTATAAGGATCTGAACGAATGTCAGCTTGTTGCCCACGAACCGGCGACCCTGCACACCGCAAGCAAGCACCTAAACTACAATGCAAAAGAGCCGGGCTTGTTTGAATGGCTTTAGAGCTTTTAACCTCATCTCATTTCACCAACGGGACTGGACAGAATCCATAACGGCAGTGTATCACACAACACTGCCCCTTACACCAGCAGCACCATGGCTCAGATCAAGAATCTCACAGACACACAGCACACAATCATTCATACAGACACAGATACACTATTCACTCATGCACACACATGCGGTGACAATTCAGACTTAATTTTCCCTTGAAGAGCAACATGGAAAATGACCTTAATTGCAGCTTAAGTGGTTCTAACTGACGGGGTCAAACGACTCATCAGTGATTCATCATCTTCCTTTACATGATGTACATAGCATTGTCATATGTTTCTATCATTTGTAGGTTCTCCAATACTGACTTTGGTGTTTCTAAGCTCCCCTGTGTCAAATTTTGTCCTAAAAAAGCAGTCCATCATGCATTATTATTTTTATGCTTCATACTAAATATAACAAGAATCCAACACAGGTACAATTCTTAACTTTTGCCAAGTTTTCTTCTGGTATTGCAAAATGAAGCCTGCATATGATATTACAATTTCAATAATAATAATAAATAAATAAATAAATAAATAAATAAATAAATAAATAGCTTTTCAGTAATTTCATTTTCTTAACACATTACTCTGCTCTGGAGGCATTCATAAAACACAATTCTGTTTTAAGGGTTTGTTCCTTTTCCCACACGTAAGGCTTTACAGAATAGAACTGTCCCCAGTTAGCCTAATACTAATTCATCCATACCTTTAAACAGTTGATCAACTATTATATAAAATGTGCCACTTTATCAGAGTACCTTTGCAAAGCCATTTGCTATTCTTTGACCTTTAATGCATAATTCTAGACTTTTACAGCAATATTTGTAGCGGCCCTAGGCTTTACCGCTGATGTGTCAAGGGAAACAGGGACATGCATTGTAAACAGAGACAACCACCACCTGCAATACATTTAGAGATGTAAATTATAGAACAGCAGCGGAAGTACCTGATTGCAAAATACTGAAGTGATTAAACTGGGAGACGATGAGCTCAACTGAGCTCAATGAGCAGACTGCCACTGATGGGGATCAAACGATCCCTTGTAAGTCAGCCACTATAATCAGACATATCAATATCAACACAGACACTCACACAAACGTACATACATTATCATACGCGCACAATCACCTAATTGTCATTCAGACAGGAAAAGCATTAATGTTACCCTTTAATCTGCAATTTCGCAGTGCAAAAGCCAAGATAGCAGAGACACTGTTTTATTTGGGAGACAAAGACGGTCTAATTGTGAGCTGCAGAAACTGAGCTCTATTTGTATTCTCACTGTAATGCACAATTCAGGGCTTGCAGCTGATTATTTTAGTTTTTGCCCACCAAGACAGCCCCATAAAATGTGGCATTCTGCACCATATTTATGGGGGAGGGGGGTGGGTCAAAGTTCACATCAGGATACTTGCAATTAAACTGGCATATAAAACAACGGGACAGCTCTACTAGCTTTTAGGAAGAAAGTTGCTTCTTACCAGCTTTGAAACAGTGACAGTTTTTTTGTGCAGTAGGCTATGGTTGTGCACATGTCCGTCTTGTACTTTGCCTCAATGTGTGTGTGCATGTACTTTGGGCTTCTTTGAGTCTGCCACTGTCTAAATGTTTTATGGAAGAAGTTTAGTTTCTATGGATTTAATTTACTTTCTGAGTAATCCATATGCTATTAAATAAAGAGCAAATTTCTATCTGAAAATATGATACCAATCTACATAACAAATTCCCTGTATTAAAACAAAAAGGACTATACTCATAAAACACAACAATACTACCGTTTGGACATTGGTACATGAGTCCTAGACATATTACATTCATGTGTACAATGCAGGTCAAACACTTTTCTTATGACCCTATTGCACAGCTGTGACACATTCACAATGACATCTTAGCTTCTATAGTGATCTGGTACAATAGCAAGGATAATGAGATACATAGATTGGGTTATATAATAATTGTATAGCTCCGAGTAAGGGATGTACCTATTTTTCAAATGTAGTACCCCTATTTATTATTTTACAGATATTTTTGTTTGATAAATTAAGGACACAAAACAGCTACACACTCACAGTTAGTTTTCAAAACCTCTTCATTAGATTTACCTCCAGAATTTAGCAGCATTTTCACGACTTTGCCTGCTGATCGCATTAAACACTTGAAAGTGGGACACTATCCAAATCAGGCTGTGTGCATGTGTGAGTCAGCAGGGCAATAATGACAACATGGCATGAATCACAGCATAGGAGGCATGCAGGCAGACAAGCGAGCGGGGGCCTAAAGACGCATTCCAACATTCGCTGTCACACTTCTCGTCACACTTTATCTGAGCCACCGTGAGGAGGCTGGCACGGATTACACAGGCAGGCAGAGCGTGTGGCGCCCCTCACTGCCAGATTTGCTGGCAACATTTCTACTGTACCACATACCAGAGCACCACTAACTCCTCCACACAGGCAGGACATAGACTGGGTAAGGGGTGGGAAGATGTTATCAGGATGTATCTGGAGAAATGAGCAAAGGGAATTCAAGGGGGAATTTGCCCAAGTGATATAGGCATCTAAAATACTGTAGGCTCTGGTTGAAATTCTACCCAAAACTCATCACCACCCCACTCCAGCACAGGGACACAGGGTATACTGTATGCTGTACACTGTGCTGGGTGCAGAGGCAGGTTTTATTAAGCTTTTGCTTAGGGCAGCTCCATGAAAATGGTGTGTCTATATATCAGATTAATGGCAGAGCCAATATTGTTTTGTGGTGGTGTAGGTGTATGGGTCTAACATAATACACAGAAGTTTGATTATCAGAAAGTCTGGTATTTTGGATGTATCCCAAGTTTGCACATTGTCTTTCTGCTAAAAACAAAAACAACTGGCATGGAACAAAAGCTTAGAAAATGTATCACAGTGCCCCTGCTCAGTGCTTTAGTGCCAGCTGTGGTAGAAACAGAAAGAGAGAATTTGGTTCTCGTGCATAACGTCCCCCTTTTATAAACAAGCAGCGTACACTTTTCACCGAATCAATAGAAAGCCATGTCCTTCTCAGTCATTCAGTACCTGTGTTTCAGGAAAGTGCCTCTGCCACTCTCACTGTCTCGACCAGCACAGAGAGTTAAAATTCTCGTGAAGTGAAACTTGTAAATGAAACGACTATTAGAAACAGACCTCCAACTTCCACACTAGAGCCTTAAGAACCAATGCCGAGCAATTTCACAGCACAGTAAAATAAACAGCAAAAGTGAACAAACTGTATTCCCATACTTTCTGCAGCCACCTATTAAGCGCACACAACAGCCCAGCACTATTAATACTGAGCAACTGAGAACCCAGTAGTTCACTGCTAAACTTACATACATTCACCATCTTCCACACCGAGCCCAGTGCTCAAACTGGGGAGCTGTTCAATGCTACCAACTCCCAGACCTCTCTCTAGGAAAAAATCCCACCGCAAAATGTAGCCGGAAGCTCCTGGTCTCATCTGCTGACACTTACCCTGATGATGAAGAAAACTTGCAGGACTGCAGGGAGGGAAGACGACTATAGGAAGGATGTAAAACTTTAGGCTACCAAGCTCATGTTTGGTTATTAGTAATACTCACATTTCTACAGTTGAAACGTTTGCCTTCAGTTTGAAATTGAATTTGACATTTTGAATATGTTGAAGACTGTGTGTCATATCTCATTTCCTACTATCGCTAAGATATAACTACATTCCCTGCCAGAATTATCCTCGAGTTGACAGAATGACAATCTTCCAAATCTTTACGCGGCTTCATCGCTATATTTTAATGTTATCCTTGAAATGTCTGCCAGTCATCAGAAATTACCACAGAGTCGTCACTATTATTTACGTTATAACTGCTGTGTTTATAAATAGATTATGACTGAACACAGCTGTACAGTTATTTAGAATAACAGTAGAAACTGAATTTCTATGGCAACACTCTCAGTTCTCAGAAGCAGGAGACTCAGGTAATTGAAGTTGCACTGAATAGCATTTCCAGGCTGTATAAGCATAGAGCATGAAATGTGTTTGGATAGCCAAGGTTCAGGCACTTCAGCAGCAGTGATCTGATCTCAGTTAACACATTCATGTCCAGCACTTGTCTGTAACCAATTAGTGACAATTCACTCATTTGTCTCATGTGACTAGAGGCACGCTTTGAAAAACAAGAGGATTCTCAGAAAACAGATTAAAATGTATTCAAGTGTGCAAAATGTTAAATCCGGGAGAGGCACAGCAATGCAACAAATCACTTGAAACATGCTTTACAATGACAGTGCAGGTACAAAATACGAACAGTGTGCACTGGTTAGAGAGTCTGCGGAACTGGAGCACAGTGGAGAAGTAGAAAAGGGCAACACTGCCTATTAAATAAAACCATATATAACAAAACACCATTTGACTCCCTCTCCCTTGGATTCTAACTACTTTCTGGCCTTGTCCCGCGCTAGCTACAGGCAACCCACAGTGAGAAATACTAGATCTTCAATCCAGCCACCATAGCTTTTTGGTGGTTAGTTTGGATTTAACATACAAGCAAGGGAAATACTTATCTTATTTCATGACTCAGTTCTGAGCTCAGTCCAAGGTTAAATAAATTGATATTTCTGGAGCAGGCAGGTACCTGGGAATTGCTCCAAGTATAAACCCTATTGCTTAAGTTAGCTAAATGCATCCCAAATTACTAAACACATACTCCCTGGAGTTTTCAGCATTCAATTACATCAATTTCTTTTTTTCTACAAGAGACACCCTTGTCTTCTTTTAACAGTATTTAAAACAGATGCCCGGGAGCTTGTTCACTCTATAATAAAGTGGCGTGTCAGATGTTAACCGATGGGCGATAATAATTCATCTGTATTTCATTTTACTTACAGCTTGTTAGAACGCTTTTTTGGCTGTTAAATGTGTGATTCTAAGTGTTGCTGGTACACAATTCAACGGTTTTTTTTCCCCTATTATTTTGAGTAAAGAGTTTCAAGAGCGATCACGTCCTCCTCTTAAAACAGACAAACTATTATTAGCCTGGTTTTACATCATATCAGTACTGCTCAAGTGCTTATCACATTATGCGATATCATCGGTCTTTACTCTTTGATTTACGTGTGGGTGTGTTTGGTTCCGTTCCTGATCACTAAATTCTTGTGAATACATAACAATACCCAGCATAGCTTTTAAAACCTTCGTCTCTAACTCTACCAGTAGGTATGAAATACTATTTCAGCTAGACCAACGACTGTTCGTTTTTCAAGCGAACATTGAAAGACGCTATATAACCACACTGATCAGTAGGACCTTGCTGGTTCAGCTACATACAGATAAAAACGATTAAGTTCAAGCCATTTTTAAAATGCAAAACCGCTTTAAGAGGCATGTCTCAGACTGACAAAAAGGCAACTGTCTGCGTCTTTATCACATAGGAAACGACTGGAGAGATATGTACTGAATACAATACATCTGCACTATGTGAGCAGTCCTGTCTATACATGTGAAGGCAAACTGATCAGTGCAATCTGATTTACTGTATAGATCACAATATTGTTGTACAATGTATCCCATTCAAACACAGTTTCACTGCAAATATCTATTAAGCAGCCTTTGCACAGAAATACAGTCGTAGTCTCTAGATACTAAGTGTACTTTTGAGCACCGCGCTTATCAGACATGCATACATTGTATCTTTTGGATTAGAGTTAAAAAAAAAATCGTCTTATTTTTAAACAAAAACAACAGAATCAGTGCATGCGTTCACTATTAAACCATTTGCATCGTCTCCAAAATAAGCTTTTAAATCCCTACTTGTTGTGTACCTATTATTACCAAAATGCACATTTTTAGAATCAGTTGGCTTCATATTTAAAAAAACAAAATCATTATTATAGCATTATGTACCATATACCCAGTTACCAATGTCACTAAACACACGTTCACCGTGTCAGCAATTGCACGGGTTTTCGGGAAATTCAGCCTTTTAAAAATCAATTAATTTAAAATGCAAAGTTTACAGACATTTCTAATATACGTTAATTTCGTAAGCAATTACATATTGTCAGAACATACATCACTGCTGTAAATATAAACCTCCGATTACTTGATACAAACTAACAAGAACGCACTGGATATGTACCTCTGTTGCGGATATATAAATACAATACTAAATACACCCAGAATGGAAATCAGAGGTTCAAAGAAAAAAAAAAACGCATCGCCTCCTAACACTGAAGGCCTTTTTATTTAATTTTTAAATCCCAAGCTTGCGATTGTCTTACCGGCTGCTGCTTGTGCAGAGCAGGTCCCTTTCTTAGCGGAGCCTGGTGGTGGTGTTGCTTATCCCCGCGGTACTCACTGCCGGCTAGGTTATAGTTTCTGCTGCTCCCGACCCCGTCCCGCTTTTCACGGCTGTTGGAGCCGCCGTTCTCTCGGTCTTCGCCCGAGTCTAAGCTGCTGAAGTTCCAAACGATCAGCGTTTGCACAAGCAATACGGTGAGCGCCGCTATCAATGCGGACCGTGAACGGCGAGCCAGCCTGCGAGCGCACGGACCGCCGACCATCTTCACTCTGACCAGGCTAGGTGCAGACAGCAAGCTTTGTGGCTCTGCGTAGCCCGGTCACTGAAAGGAGGAGGGGGGTAAGCTGGATAGCGTTGGTAAGGGTTGGAAGACAGAGAGAGGGAGGAAAGTGAGCCCCCCCGTGGTTGACAAGAGACGTCAGTGTACTGAGACTATGAAAGACGGGACAGAGGTTTAGTAAATGAGATGGACAGACATGTTTGTGTAATGCAGTGCATTTCGGCGACAGGCTGCTACGCAGTGGTTGGGATATCACTGCTGTCTGCTTCACCAATCCGAGGACTGCGCCTTCACATCATCGAGCTGTGCCCTCCAGCTGCCACCAGGTTCGAGATGTACAGCGACCACATCTAAAACAGTTCAGACCATAAAATGAAGGAAACTTGAGTTTATATTACAGCATTAAACTGTATTATGCATTTTAAAAATACACAGGTTTTGTGGGTAGACCTGTGTTGGTTAACTGTGACAGGAATTGAGTGAAATACATTTCCTTTGATATTAGAGGAAAAACAGCCCTATAGAAGGATATTACCACCCCCTGCTTGACAGTAGGTATGGTGTTCTTTTCTTTGTACGCCTCACCAGACGTTCTCCAAACATAACGACTATCAGCGTGACCAAATAGCTCATCACTCCACAAAAAGTTTACCAGAACTGATATCCATCATTCAAATGCCATTCTGCAATTGTTCGTGTGATGTTTTCCTAAGAGTGGCATTTTCCTTGGCCTATGACCACTGAGACCTTCACCATGCAATACCCGACCTGTGGTTGAAATGGAAACACCAGTCCCACTTGCAGACAACTAACTTTGAATATCTATGGCAGTCATTCTCGGATTGCTATTAACCTTCTTCACAATTCTTCTACCTGTTCTTGGTGAAAGAACTGTCTTTCTTCCAGAACGAGGAAGCAGTGTGACAGTACTATGAGTGTATTTCTTGATAATAGAAACAACAGTTGAAATAGGAATACTCAAAAGCTTGGAACTCAATAGGAAGAGTATCCGAACTACTGTTTATATACTAATATTAAAATACGGATTCCTGCCCAAGGTCTATCATAGGTCTATATATATATATATATATAATATATTATATTATATAATATATATATATATATATATAGGTCATAATCTGCAGCTACTGTACTTATATACTCAAATTACAGTCCAGTCACACAATTTTACTCGTATCAATGTACTACACTTTCACTTTATGTTAGTTTTCCATCAACAAGCGCAGAACTGTTGTCCTTACACATGGATGCTTACACATATCATACCACTTTCGGAACAAAACAAACTAAATCAGATTACGAACCACAATTGACTACAACCCCTCGACTACGGAACGTCGTTTTTGTAACTATCTCCTGTTGTTCACGCCATAGACAACACAGGCCGCTGTAACTGCAGTCTTGTGACTGATTATTCCAAGAAACGGCCCATTGGTTTGAGTTAGATGGGATAAGGAAATAGTAGTTAAATATACCAGTGATACGTGAGGGTCTGAAATTCACTGTCGGACTCATAATGAAGGAACAGATCCATCCCCAACTAACACAGGTTTTATTATTATTATTATTATTATTATTATTATTATTATTATTATTATTATTATTATTATAATGTAAGCACCGAAATATATCGTCTAACCATTTGCAACAATGTATGGAAATTCTTCTTATCAGTTTCATGCTAATCAGTTCCATACAGTAGGTATTGTATGATTTATGTGTTGTCTGCATACTCCTGCATTCAAGGCAATGGAGCTTGGTTATTATATTTTTAGATCTGTCTGCCCAGTACAATAACCTCTGTCTATGACAAAAGCAATACGATTCTGTGTAACCTCACTGTGATCGACAGCTTGGCACTCACAGCTTCTGCAGAAATAAATTCATATTAAATCTACTCTTCAGGGTAATCTTTCATCATAAACAAAAGTAATATTGCTGTCCCAATAACCATAATGCAAAACAAGTTATTGCTCTTCAGTTGTTTTGCATCCAAATTGTTTCAAGGTTTTCAAATTCCGGGAATTCATTAGATCAGGTCTGTAGCACCACGAGCGCACATTCCTTCATTTGATTTGAGGGTGCTTATTTGGTTGAAAAACATAAATAATGCTATCTAAACTTGCTTCTTTTTTTTTCCATGGCACGACTGATTTCCATCACGGCAACTGAAGCAGAACTGTTTCTTAAAATATTTGTTACCGGCTGCATTCTGTACCACAGTGCCACCTGCAGCCAGGAATTCACAACAGCGCCTTTGGGGCAAATGAGACATTACCTTTAGAGTGACATACATCAGAGTATTAGGACTCTATGAAATGAATGTTGTTAAATGTAGGCTTAAGACTTTTTTTTTTTTTTTTTTTTTTTTAATCTTGCTTGTGGGCATTAGTTAGATTAGACTGATAGATCTAGCCTGTGGCAAATAGTCAGGCATGGCTTGAAATGTATTAGCAGACAAAAACGACCCCATGTTCATGTTAAGGCAGAAATATCAAATCCGTCTTTATAGTATTACGTATATTCATATATTATGCATATATATATATATATATAAGATCTTCAATATATATAATATATATCTATATATATATTATATCTCTCTCCTAATTATCTCTGGCTCTCTCTCTCTGCCTCTCTCTCCTCTCTACCTCTCTCTCTCTCTCTCTCGCGATACTCCTCCGATATTAGGTCCTAATGGATGTACTTTGTCTTTATACGATAAAGAAAGAGAAGACTTCCAGGGATACCTACATGAACACAATATGCTATTTCTTTCTCTTCTGTTCACAGCGTAACAATTGCAACAGGTCCGAATCCTTTTTTTTTTGTTTGTTTTGCCTTACGAGTCCAAGGAGAGAACAGTCTGTATTGCGTCTTAGAAAATTGGCTTTTTATTTCCTGACATCACCCTTGGCGGGGGTCTTATCTAAGCGCAACAAGACCCCCCCATTCTGATTGATTGATCTGAATCGCTCTCAGTCGCTTGTCTGGATTTACAGAAGTATTGAGTAATATGCAGTGATCTTTAGATGCTTTTGTATGCATCACACAGTCTCAACAAATGTAAAAATGTAAAGGCTTAGTGATTTTGTTAGCCTGCTTATGATTCTAAAAGTCCTAAATACACGCTAAAATAGCCCAGGAGGATAATATCAATATAGCACGTCTCGCGCGTGTTTGTTTTGGACTTGCAGTACTGTTGGATAACACTGGCATGCTTGGTTAAACACACTGTGATATGAGCACATGCATTTTATGAGAAGGAACGACTGGATTCATTAATCGGCTGTTTCCTAACTTTTCCTGAATTTATTGTCCATTTAGATATCACACAAACGCCTATGAGGATGAATTTTAAGACTGAAAAACATAATTATGAACGGATATAAAATCGAATCTCAGCTCGTAATTCTCTTCTTCTCTTTCCCTGGTTTTCAGTTGCCTCAATTCAAATTTATTTTAGGAGTGTGGCCGAAAATTCGTTTTTAATGTTCCTTGAAAAAAAAAAAAAAAAAAAAAAAAATCAACTAGCAGTTACAGCATTTGGCCACCAGGGGTGCATGCTCAATGTATTGATTTAAGTAGCGAAGCCAATGACTGCACAAACATTGATTCAAGCAATAAAAAGAGGCTATTAGCTGATCCATTCCAAATGATCTTAAATGGAAAATCAGTGACACTGAGTTGGCAATGCATTGTTCGATAATGAATTGTTCTGTTATGTTTTCCTGAGGGTAATAAAAGCGAAATGCTGGCAAAATGCTCTCCATTATTGGTGCTAATAAAATTGTTTTATCTTCATCCTGCTGTATGAGAGGAGACCCTATGTGACTGGAACACTTTTCCTGAAGTTGCTTGGTAACCAGGGGAGCCATGCAGTTTGCGTTTGGTTCAAGCAAAGACATCGGTGCTCAGATTCAACCTGTGTTTGTTTTATCACTCTCTGAATGTTGAGAGTTCTCTCAAGAACAAGTACATTATAAACACTTTTTATAGCTGCCGCTTGTGGGCAGGTATGAATTTCTGTAAGAAAATTTCACACAGCAGTATGGTATTTATAGTTCCTGGATGTGCAAACCTCACAGTTTTTCTGGGTAGGGACCTCAATAAAAAACTCAGAAATTACATAATAAGTGTATTTTGTTTGCTGAAATACAATTAATTTGATAATTTGTGGCATTGAAGTAAACTACGCTGGTGACTATTGAATATGCCAAATATTCTAAATTGCTGAAACTCATATCATGGGCAAATGGACATTCTGAGGGTGTAAAACATTTCTTCAAAAACAGTTTTCTTCTTCTAAAAAAAAAAGTATTAAAAAAAATGTTGTTTATTGTTTATTGTTTTCTGTTAGTTGTTTGTTTCAGTTTGTTTTTGTTTTATGTGTGATAATGAAAGTGTGGTAACACTCAGGTAAGCATAGCCCGAGAGGTTTAATAAAGCATATTAAAAAACACGGCAAACCATGACATGCCATGGTAACCTATGATAGCATAACCATGGGAAAAAATATTGTGAAAACAGCAAAACACTTGATTAAACAAACATCACATCTGACTGTGCGCTATAGTGCACAAGCCTCTCCTCCTCTAGTCCCACTGGTACACAGATTCAAGTTCTTACTGACATCATTAAGTGGTAATTTTAGCAAATTCTTGATGAGTCATTAATATCTGCATTTTGCTAGGCACTTGGATAGAAATAGCTGCACAGAAAATGAGCTGGCCTGTATCCAGTCAAGAATTGTATTAGAAAAAGCTTGTCAAACAATTGACAAAACAAGACCACAGGGATATCATCTGTTGGATAATAATCCAAACAACACCTCATAACTGCGATGCAATAGTTGTAATACAGTAAAACCTGTCTGCCTAAAAGCAATGTGAATCTAACTGTACAGTCTGGCACCAAGTGATGAGGTTTATAATCAAGTATGTTGCGTAAATACACAATTGTCACATAGTACGCCTACTGTATTTTGTAAGTGTTCAATAGTTTATCAATTATACATTTTGTAGGCACAGTGATAGATTTTGCTCTGCAGTCCAGCACATTGAATACAATTTTTCCGGTCCCAATGGATACCGGATTACACAGATTTTACTGTAGTTACAATTTGTCTCCTCAGGTATAATTTCTATTGTGTTCATTATGTTGCAATTGCAGATGCAGTTAACGGCCTTTCTCAATTAGATTTTTTTCTATATAACTGTGTGGAACTGGCAAAGCACCTAGACATTTCAATGTAAAAATGTGGTTTTCAATGTATAATCAAATACTATGTCATTGAAATGATTGTGCATTAACCTGAAGCAATAATACAAACAAAACAATACTAATAACCAGATATTGTATAAGTAACATATCTCCAGATAAATACTATAATATTACAAAACTAGGTAACCATGAGAGATTTTCTCCTAGAGTTTAATGGAAAGCATGTGATCTATCTTGCAAAAAAGAGGACCAAGTAAATAGGTCACCAATGCATTACACTTAAAAACCTGTGCTGACGAATGACCATGTGTAACAGGGAAGGAGGTTGGGAGTAAACCAGCAACCTCACACACCGCAAGCAAGCGTCTCAACCATTACACCAGAGCCGGGCTCTTCTGCATTTGTGGTTGTTGAGTTTAACCCTCGTCTCAGCGACCAGGGGACAGGCTCTGTAACGGCAGTGCTGCACGCATGCTTCCAAGTTCGATCACGACTGAATAACCTGTTCACTAGATACATCTAAAGATGCAGGTGTGACGAGAAGAAAAAGAAGAGGAAGAGGAAGATTACTTTTTTCAAGCTAGTTGCAATATGGTGTAAATAACAACCAGAGCTGCTATCAAAACTGCTGGGGTGGCAGGAAGGCAGAGACAGTCCTCAGCCAATGAGCAGCTGAAATGCAACGGCAGGGCTGCCTTTGCATTTCAAATAGCGCAGTACAAACACCAGAGCCAACGCCAGACATTTACATAATTCCATCCATCAGTTTTTCTCCGTGAATGAGCCTCATAGACAACCTGTAGCCTCCCCCACCTCCCTCCTTCATTGCTTTTCTCCCGTACCATGCTAAAGTGCCAATTGTAGTAAGCAGCCCTTGCAGTTTGAAAAATATAATTGGGATGCTATTATAATACCAGTGTATTATATTGAAAAAACACATTGGCAGACCACAGACACAGCAACACAATGCATTTATGATTCACAGTAGTCCTCCTAAAATGACAGCATGCTAGTACTGAAGTGGTCTGCACAGGGTTCAGGTCCAGCTGGATCAATTCACCCAAATCTGTTGTATAATTTAAGCAAACAGACAAAAACTGCCAAAGAAATATCAGACTGTACTATACATATTGTCAGGCATTAATATGGGGAAAACATTCTACAATGTAAGGAGGAATAAATGTTCAGGTGAAATCAATCTCCATATCCAAACATTTTTCAGTGCAAGGCTTTTGATTAAAATGGCAACTGTTGTGTTTTTAAGCTACCAGGTCTATTCTAAGAAATAGCTCATTAAAACAGAACAACAGAACAGTTTTATTTTTATTTTTTTTATTAACACATATACAAATACATCCTTCTACATTTCTACAGACACCTTTCCAGCTGGTGTTTAGTGTCAGAATAAAGACGCGGGCTGCCACTGTTTTATTTTTATCCATAGCTGTTTTTGTGAAGAGAATATGGTTGGCTTATATAAGATTGCTCTTGCTGTCCCCTGAGATCTTCAGCCAGGCCTTTGAACCAGGCAAATAGAAAATAAAATAAAGAAATGGTGACTTTGGCTGTTACAATATGCAACCTTCAGCATTCTCTCAAGGCTGTGCTGCTGTAGAGTTATTGCATTATCCCTTCATTGTGGAATAAAGTCATATCCCAGGAATAGCCTTCTGTAACCTCTGTATATAACTTTATTGGAATTACCATACACCCCTCTCTACTCTTGCTATGTTCACATCTATCAATATTGATTATATGTACTTGCCATTCTGCATCTCAGTCTGTGTCGATCTTTTCTCTGGAGCCCTTCATTTTTCTTTATTTAAAATGTATTTTGCAGTGGCCACCAGTGACATGGGAGATTCTTTCTTACACAAACACTTGCATGGCTCTGATGTGCTGTGTGTCCATGCCTGCCTAATTCTACATGCTTGCCGGAATAGAAGACTTCATTAAACAGGGCAGGACATGTGACAGGTGGCATCCCCGCTAAAGTGAGTGTATGGAACATCTTAGGAATCCCTAATCCAGATGAGAGGGGTACAGTACGGAGTCAGCTGGAGACACAACCCTTCCTACATTCAATTCACTTGGGTATGGGTCTCATTTTGTGTCTCATTGAATAGATGTAAAGAGATAAGGAAAACCAATACACTGTATACATGTGAAATGCAAAAATGTCATATTATATTGACCTTGTTTAAACTCATATGAAAACTATCCTTTACTTACACGTACATTTATATGAAACATATACTGCAATATATTAATATGCATTCATAGTTATACAGTAAGTCAATAAACAATCGATAAAGGGACTTTTTTTGCAGCCTGTCGTAACAGTATAGGCGTGACCCAAAGTCAGCAGTTGCTGAATCCAAATTTAAAAAAACGTAGACCACCCTGGTGTTTCCCTCATTATAGAAGGCACATACCCTCATTCAATATCTTTCGTAAAGCTCTTGGGTCAAGCTATTAGGTCACAGAACAGCCTGTAAATACATAGCACAGAGCAGTTATTCTTTTGGTTGTTTGTTTATTTCAGGTGTGAATGAGCCAGGGTGCATTTGTTTTCCATAAATCGATGATGTGTGCATGGGAAGAAAATATCATCCCAAGTATCAAATCAGTCAAGCGGGGTCTCTCTGGTTTCAATGGGCAAATCGAATCAAAACATAGCAGCGCGCATCTAAAGCAGAACGGCTCCATTTAAAAAATATAGCTATTGATTTCTGAGTAGCGCAAATGGAAAATGTAATCGTTCTGCATTGGTAATGCAAAAATAACCAATTTGAGAGGAAAATCTTTCCAGCTCAAGACTTTTTCCTTTGTTTGGTTTGATCTGAGAACTTGGGGGTTATTGTTGTGCTACCCACTCAACCATTATGCATCATCTGATTATTTATAAAAGGAAAAATCAGATTTCGTCCTAATATGGTATTTGCTCAAAACAGTACCCAGGCACTTACATTGTCACTTTTCTCTTTACCTGGTCGGCCATTTGGATAAGACCATCTATTTGAGCGTGCTAATTGGCCACTGTGAAATCACTGATGCAGCACCACTTGGGTTTATATATTTTGTTGAATTCTGTTCTCCTCATTGTAAATCATTGTAAAGTTAAACTCCAGCGACTCAGACGAGCCTCATGTGCAAGTATTTCATTTGATCTCAATACCAATCCTTCCCGGGGCAGCCCTGGGTAAAGCATATTTAGAAGCATGGCAAACCAGGGTAAACTATGGTAAATGCAAAGTATGTCCATGGGAAAAGCACAGTAAAACTGCAAAAATACAGTGCAAAAACACTGTGGTAAAATTTGTTAAGAGAGTCCAAACAAGAACCTGTTACACAATCAAGTACTGGGATTTATTAAGCGATGACTTTATCAATTTTAGATGTCTACTTTTGAAAATTGTTTCTGCACAATAGATGCCTCCACGTCATCCATCACAGGGGGAAGTGGAGAAATACTCCCTACATGTGACTATGGAAGGGGGAGAGGCAGAAACCAACACAGAGCACAGTGGATAAGCTTAAGATTTCTATGTATTAGAATAGATCTATAGCCACAAAACATTTAAGCTTGTCCTTTGTCAGATGTCGATGACTCACCATGCATCAAACATATCATCTCAGTCTTTCCTTCTGATAATGGTGGGCCCTGGGGGAGGAGGCTGATAAAAAAAAATACAACAAAGAATTGACCAAGCTTAGCTTTCTGAGCACCACAACACAACCTGCACTGGTAGGTAAGCACAAGCCAATCGAATTTCTCAAGGTTTGGAAAGCATTTGCCCTGGGGCTCTTGTGTATTTTGCCCAGCATGCCTTGTGTAAGTGAGAGCAGCGATTCACAGGCCCTGCAGTAGGCCTTACTTGCCAGTTATGACAGATGATGACTAATTGAAACCGCTGCAGAGATGGTGGTTATTATTTAAACCATATGTTCGCACTTTGTCATCCTCTACTCAGTCTCTCTTAACAGCACCTGTGGGGGGGGCTAGGCCCGAGAGAACTGGTGACAACTGCTACAGGGGAAGCCACAGCTCACTCTTAACTCTTTTCACTTTTTATTCTATACCATTCTTTCATTCAGGTAATGTGCAGGGCATCTCATGTACATAAAACATGACCGACCCACAGTACTGAAGCACATGCAGTAGTTATAGTGGTTCACCATATGTTGGAAGTGATCAAGGAAAGCATCCGCTAGCCGTCCCAACAAAACACTGATCCAATTTAAAACCGGGCCATTGACCCAATGGCCCAACATGTAGAGGAGAAGAATCACTTTTGGTGTTGCGTGTAAATAAATCTGCATGCAACCTGGAAAGCATTATCAATCATACCATTTCAGAAATAACATTAATAAATTACAGGGTTGTAATTATTAATGTAATTTTATTGGTCCTGGTAGGAAGACTGCTTCAGTCTATCACACTGAAATTAAAGAATCTGTTTTTTTGCAGGGGCTCGGCAGACTGGAGCCAGTCCAGTGGCACAGGAAGCATGGGTCAGCCTGAGCAGTGCAGGTAAACTTCGGCTTTAAACGTTAATAAACAAACTGCTGGGGCCGAACACCTTGGCAAGATGCTATTCAACTGGCAGCCTTCCCTGGGCTAACATAGAGGGCTCTATTAACACTGATGCTATAACAGAACAGAAGTCTGGAAATGCCTACTGCCTGTCTCTGCCTGTCCAGTTGTTCGCCACTCGCTCCCCGAGACCCAGAGCTCCAGTTCCCTGCAACAGGCAGGTCTGAGAGGGGCAGTCATCGGGGAGTTGATAAAGCAGGTAGTTGCCACTTTTACCTTTTAGTCAAATGATTAAGATCCCATACCCAAATCTTCTTCATTGGAAATGCAGTGGCACTATTATTGCAATGCAGCTGGTTTGCATTAAGGAACTGCAAACCCAGAACCTTGAATGTACTATGTGATTACCCAGCCTCTAATGGTGAGCATAACAACTTAATGAAACTAATGAAAAATATAAACTAAAACAATTTCACAAACGTAAAACATACATACTGATCATTCCAGTGTACTTTCAGATCGAATAATCAATAAATAATCAATACTGCACTTATTATTATTATTATTATTATTATTATTATTATTATATAATAATAATAATAATAATAATAAATTCTAGTTTTTTACCTGCAGTTCATTGCACATGTATAACTGTGTGTTTAATTACTGTATTTATGTCCTACCAGTAACCAATTTACTGCATTTCTTTCTGTGCGGTGCAGCGGACAGTTTTGGTGATGCAGGTTTGCTGCGTGCAGGGCAGTGCTGGAGAACCAAGCTGCTCTGATGACGTTGGCACACTTCGGTTCAGCAGCACATTAGCGTAGAAGTTAAATGTATCTTTTTAATATGTTGTTGTTGCTGACTTTGACACAAACATCACTCAGAATCAAATTACCAGCCAGCACAGACCACACTCTCTGAGACTCAATAGCGTGTTAAACGATTGAGAGGAAATGTACTGTGAAACCAGTGGAGCAGCTTCAAAAGCTAATGCAGTCCTCGAATAGGTGAAAAAGGAGGGAGTCGTGCTCTCTAATGGCTATTTAAAAAAAAAAAAGAAAGATAGTACAGTAAAGACAGCTGTGGTGGCAGTGGAAAATTGGAGATGTATGTTTCGCTGTGGGTAATAAGTGCTGTTTACTTTACTGGTTTGTGTGTGTGTGTGGGTTTGTTAGCTTTTAACTGTTCTTTTAACTGCATGATGTTGGATGGAGACATCAGAATTGTTGTTTTTGTTATTTTTAAATATATATATATATATATATATATATATATCTATATATATATATACTATATATATATATATAGTCAGAGCGTGAGAGAGAGGGAGAGGGTAAGGAAGATGGAGGGAAAGGGAGAGGGAGAGGGAGGAAAAGGGAGATGGGAGAGGGAGAGGGAGAGGAAGAGGAAGGAAACGGGAGAGGAAGAGGGAGGGAGAGGGAGAGGGAGAGGAAGAAGGAGGGACAGGGAGGGGGAGGGAGAGAGAGAGAGAGAGAGAGAGAGAGAGAGAGAGAGAGAGAGAGAGAGAGAGAGAGAGAGATTATAATGACACCACTTTCAGATGTTGCCACATTGTACAAATTGAGTAGCACATAGCTTTGGTAAACTGGTATGGCCAGTATTTCTCTTGAGCTCCAGTATCATTAAACTAAGCAGAATGAACATTTTGGATATGAGGTCCTCTACAAAAGTAAAGGCAATTAAAACAACGTTAAAGGGGAAGTGATTTCCTTGATAGTGAGTATTCCTGCATGGGGGTGACTGTCTGCATCTGTCTTTGTTGTGCATTTAAGTGTGTGCTTCTGTGTGTTTGAGGCTGTGTGCAAAGTGTTTTTAATTTGGTTTTTAATATATGCATGACGTTTAGATTGAAACATCAACAGCATCTAATTACAAGCAGTAAAACCTGACTAAGCAACAGTAACTGTTAGCAGGATCCCAGGAGGGAGACAGTACAGAAGAATAATCTCTAACACTCCCAAAAATCAAATGACAGTCTTATTTACTTAATAAACAAATGACAATGACAAATAATTACTACAAAATTGCATAAAATTCCTTTTACTTTGCTCAATTGTATTTTTCTTTTTAGCTTCCTGGAAAATCATCTATTGCTAAAGCCTCATGCTGAAGTTCTGGTTGAATTAGATTTTTAACGCAGCTTTTTGATTCATTCTTTATTTTTCAACAGCTTGATCTAACATCCTCACCACTCACCTAATCGCCCGCCCCCCCCCCCCCCCCCCCAAACTAAAGATGCAAGGCAAAAGTTTTGCTAATCTTTACAATTAATTGAGCATAAATGTGGTGTGTGACAGCACTGTCAATACCAATCTAATTACTTGAACACATAATCTGGACACGGACGGGCCTGGCAATTCTGTATGCAGCCTGCTGCTCCCGGCACCCACACGCCTGACTGAGCCTGCTTTCAATTAGTTCTCCCTACCTGTCTGAAACTGTCTGAAACGGTGCGCAGCTCACTGACAACACTGTTAGCAGAGCTGGATAAAGACATGCAGCTACACACCTAAGCAGAACACATGACAGAGTTACCAAGGTGCAGAAAACCCAGCTTTGACATTCTCTTCAAAAATGAATAATATTCATCTGAATACCATTTTAACAACATCTTACAGAGACTACTGTTCTCGTTCTGTTTGTGCTCAAGGGCATTGTTTGCCCCATTTTTATTTTAAGAAAAAACTAAAATGATATGTGCGTGAAGAGAAAGTCATAGAAGGAGTGTAACTACAGTAAAAGTGCATTGTAAAATCAGTCAGCATGAAAACAGAAGACTTTTAATGGTCAGATCTGAAAATTTTACAGGACATCCCCCACTTATTTTTAAGGGGATTCCTAGGATAACCACTGATAGGTGTAGGTCCCATCTATGAGAAAATATGGAAATGGTTCAAACAAATCTATACGACGCCATGTGTAGCTGTATAGCACACAGTTGTTTTAAGTCACAAGCAAGTATACCTTTTCAAATCTTGTACTGTATTTCCTTTTAAAACATAGCTATGAAGAACAATCTTAGTAAATCTATGCGACTGTGTGTTTAGGAGCTGCTGCGGCAGGCTAATTAGTTTACCACTATTACCAATGGGGTTTCCCCCCTGCCTGCTCCCTTGCATATCTTGTTGGTATTTCAAATACTGTAATAAAAGCATTACTAATGAGCCCCATCAATGGAGGAAAATCCACAGATTATTTCATGGCTCAATATTTACAATTTATCTCAATAACACTTGAGCTGAATGATGTAACGCAATTTACTTCTTCAATTGTTTTGGGAGGATTGTGTATCACAAACATTACAAACAAATGCTTCTGTTTAACCATGGGTGCTGAAAAAATAAAAATTAATCTGGCACTAGAGTGAAGTATTGTGTTGAAGAGGTCAAATAAATCTGCAGGTTTACCGTATGTTGCCTGTTTGCTTGATTTGCTAAATGACAGGTTTCTTTCAGCTCTGATCTTCGGAGCATCTTTGAAATTCTCTTCACGTGGCTAGGCATGGCTTTCTGAATGCCAATGATAAGCCCACAGGGCTCAGCCCAGCAAGGAGAGGGGATCTCACTGAAGGTAGCAGATGTTGGGGGAGCCAAGCATGGGAGTACATCAAGGTTAAAAGGAAAGATATGAAATGCACCCCTTAGGCAACGTTCTCCCAGACACCTGCACTGGTTCTGCAAAATGAATGAGAGCTCAGAGTACCCCCTGGAGCACGCAGGGTGCTTTCTCACACTGCACACAATCAGCTGTCAGGAATCCTTCAACGCTGCATCGAGACGCTGATATAAAGGGATGTTTTCATGTAGGTGAAATGGAATCACTTGACTGAACTGACCTGCGCAGTGCAAATTATAGACCTTTTATTGCCGTGTCTTAAATATACTACCTCTAGAGATACAAATGCATTGAACCCAGGCAGACACATACAGATAAACACGGACTCACACTCTATGGTCTGTAAGTCTGGGAAGCACACTTTCTTACAGGGTTACCCATCGATCTCCATCCCCCTAATTACCAGTACTTAATTCTAAAACGGTACTGTACAGCAAGGGAATAAGAGAGACATTTCTCATACCAGGCTCTACAATTACTGGATGTTTTTCAGTGCAGCCTTTTTATAAACTATACAGATTCACCCAAGACTGATTAGCCGTTTCAAGTTTAGATAAATTCCACTCCTTTCCAAAAGTACTTAATTTAATTGATTCATGCAAGCTTCTGTAAAGCCTTTCTGCCACACAATGGCAAGCGTAAACACAAGTGGCCCAAATTCCGCATGCATCGAGCAAAAGCCTGAAAGACCTCTCAGAACACAAGTTTATTCAATTAAGGAGACAGACTGACATCATTAACTATGCAAGAAGTCATCCAGATACCCAAACAACTGGCCTTTGAAATACTTATTTTACTATAATATTGCTATAAAATATGCTTGCTTTTCTTTTAAGAAGTTGTTTTGTAACTGTGTAGCAGTTTTGTTGCTACAGTGGCATAGGAATAACACAGGAGAACTAGAAGACGATAGAGACCTCAGCATTTCTTGGGTTTGGGTCCAAACTGTTTTACATCCAAATTCAATATGTTTAGTGCTCTAACTTCTTGCTCACCTTTGCTGCCTATACAAGTCGTGATCCTGTAAATTCTAATGCCATTGCCTATAGCTGAGCTAAAAGTATCTGTTCAATTGAGAACACGGATATCATAATAAAAAGTACCCTAAATCACTTAAAATACCACAGGGTGGTTAACTTGTACTGTACAAACACTAAGCGGTTATTTCCACATCAGATGCTCTTGAACAATTCCAGTGTTGTTAAATTAATTAACCTTTCTATGGGAAATCAAATTAAACAGACGAACAGTGACTGTTTGAAGGGCCTGCTTCAGCTTAGCTTTGTGTTGTATTAAACTGTGTGATATTAGATTTGTGTGCTGGGGAGCCCCGCAGAGTGTCTCCAGATCTCCAGCATGGACATGCATGCAGGGAAGGGCCACTCCTACCTCAGTACTGATCGATGTGTCTCTGCAGGGGCAGGTGGCTGCAGCACAGAGGAGAATGCTATAGAGTGTTGCAGTGGGGCTCCTTCTGTAGATGACTCAGTGATGTGAGCCGTCAGCTATTGAGGGCGGTCAACAATGTCCTAGAGATCAGCTCCTGTAAAAGGTGCTCTAGCATGGCACTAAGTCATTTGAAAATGGTGTGGTGTTTGTTCGACACAACTCCTTTTCACTGGTGTGGTGTTTGTTCGACACAACTCCTTTTCACTTAATCCTGTTTTTAGCTACTACACTTCACACACTAGAAACTAGGCGTGTAGCCCCAAATCCACGGTCAGATATTGTAAAAACAACACCAACTACCAAAACCACACATGGACACTTAAATGAAAAAATAAAAAAGGTACTGACACCACCTCCAAATATCTAAATCTTTTGAACACACAACAGTATAGCAACGTTTCTGAAAAAAAAAAAAAAAAAAATCCTTTCTGACCATCCTGCATAATTGAGTTCTGAACCCTATTCTCAAACTGCATTTTATTTATGGCCTGAGGCATTACATTTCCATGGAGCCTTGATATCTTGTGGTGGAGAACACTGAAGTATGGCAAATACTATTCAACTTTACCACAGTGATATCAAAGACCAATGACATTCAACACCCTATTGCACCTCTCACGTTGACACTACAAAGAATATTTAGAGCTGTATGTTGGCATCTATGGTTTCTTTCATTTGTCAAGTTATATGATGTCCTAATGTGATTCTTGCAGTTTCTGTAAGATCATAATGATTTCTCTGTGGACCTATCCTTTTGCTGGAACTTCCCAACAACAGATTCAGACCAGGAGAAGGGAGACAGGGATGAAACCATTTGTATAGTCGGGAGCAACCCAGTTAAGAATAAATAAGAAAGTCTCTTCTTACAAACTTGATGGTCACAAATCAAAATAATATATTTCTCAACCTACAGAGCACCCTTGAGCTGTTGCTTGCATATGCAGACTTGGAAGGACCAGTTTTATACTACATGTAACCTTATATATGGCAAAACAAGGTGTATAAGTTAAAATAAATAGAAACTTTAAAATTACATTTATGTATAACATATGAAAGTGAAACTAATTACAGTGTTTAAAAAGTATAATAAGAAGCAGCAAGTTCTTTATATTTAAACTAATTGGAACTAAAAGTAATAGAATCAACACAAGCCTTATTAAAGTCACAATATACGATATATGGAACAGTCTTTAAGCCTACATGAAGTCTTCGTAAAGTGTTCCAAATTTATCCATTTTACAATCTTATGATTGTGTATTTACTATTCGATGGATGTTTCACCGTGGTATACAACAGTACACTTTTATAAAGGGAGTCTACCAGATGCAGTGAAGTTGTGGCAGCCTGCCTGACAATCTTAAAATAAACCATACGTGTTAAACTAACAAACGACCCTGAGAAAAAAAAAATCATAATTGGACAGGCACATGGAGATGCTGTCAACTTTATAAAACCTGGGGGGTTATCATACTGAAACACTGCCACACTTTTTAACTGTCTCAAGTGGATGACTTTTGTTAATCGGATATCAGATCTACTTTTAATAGCAATTGAAGTGCAATTTAGTTTACTTTCGTGATTTGGGGATTTTAACCCCCTACCTAATTTGAAAAACCCAATTCAAACGCATCCTCAATGCTTCAACCTTCTTGCTGATCAGGCAGGCTGAAGATCAATGGACGATTTTCAAACGCAAAGACTAATTCAGCTCTCCCTTTTGTTCGTGTTTTTATAATTGGTGTCCATGGTGATTGCACGGCTCATTTAACTTCCGTGGTCATTATGGAAGCACCAAGTAAAAACAGGCACTGTCCGTGCATGAATATAGACTTCTCTGTGGACTGAAGTAAAAAAAAAAAAAAAACTAAAAAGCCTGTCTGAATGGAGATGAATTAGACTGCTACTGCCTACTTCAGAGGGGTCAGCTTTAAACTGCCTGGGCAGATAAGGGCTGGGAATATAATATGTCACACTAGACAATAACTGCTTACTCCACTGATTAAGGTTAGCGTTGGCTGTGAGTACAGTGCAGGCCTGACCCATTTACATCTGTTTATCATAGTGACACTGTCTACTAGCATAGCTCCTCGCATCACAGGGTACTTCCACACACTGGCACTACCGTTACTGTTGCAGTCAGCCATTATCCACGTTCCATTTGTGGCCTTCTTCCTCAGCTTTCCCTGCCTGGCCGCTACCCCAGCATGTCACTGTGACCCATGGCAGAGGAAGCTGACATCAGAGTTTCCCTAATGCCAGACAGCACTAGAAGTTGGACTTAATGAGGGACTGGGCATATAGGCTGGGAAGCAACGTGGTCTAGTAGGGGTTTGAGCTGAGGCACAGTGAGCCAATGTTTCCTGGTTCTTAGAGCTGGGGGACTGGGAGGCCGTGAGGTCGAGGGGAGGCAGTGGAGACATTTTTAAATATTTCAAGCACGACTAAAGTAGGCACATCGGGAAAGAGGAAATGCTCTTCTGCATCCTGCAAGGCACTCTGAGAATAGCACAGGGACCACATTTAAGATATTTCCTTATACAAAAATGAATCCCTAGCCTCTCCAAGCTCTCTGTTTGCTTCAGTTCAGCAGTAACTTGTTTAAGTTATGTTCACTCCGACTGAGCAGGAGATCCATTTATTGCAGAGGCATTTTCACTTCAGTATTCTTTTTACCCTGCTTATACTATGCATATACTGCATATACTGGTTGTGATTTACCATACTCCTCTGTGCTTTACCTGTGCATTAACTCTTGTAAACGGCAGCAAACATTTATAAAGGTCAAAATATGCATTAGCTATGTGGATATAACTTTTGTCAAATCTGATAAAATGTAGAAAAACTAAAAGCTTTGGTCATAGTCAATAGGTGTAATAATTGCCACTTTTTAAGCACCAGAAACACCTGTCCTATTTGTCTTTTGGGCTTTCTCTGTGTGATGGGGTTCTCTCCAATGATGGGGTGCTACATTTCCCACAATGACACCTCTGCCCTCCAGTCATGTAATCCTAGGCAGTAAGAATTCAAATATCTGCTATCAGTACTGGGCTCTGGGGTCAAGTAGGGTGTTAGCGATTTTTCAGGAGTTATTGTATCACGCCGCAAACCGAGCCAATCTTTCTGGGAGTGAAAATCAATGCGCAGGCCCGTCACGTCACACTATTGATGGCAAACTCAGCCACACCGGCTTCAAGACCCAGAGCTATGACTTGTTAAAAACATAAATTAAAAAAATATTGCTGAGCGAACTAACTCATCTTCCGGCATGTGCAAAACAGCCCACCCTGAGGCCTGGCCAGGAGCGATCGCTCCCCAAAGATCACTTATTTACTCCTGTTTGCTTTGCTGGCAAACAAGTACTTTGACATTTGTTTTCAGTGAGGCCATCTCTTCGCAGTGCACTTGGTGGATGTCTGTAATTACCTATTGATTTCTGTTGGAACCCTGTTCAGCTCCCAGGGTGATGCTGTGCATAAATCATGTTGTTATATGATATAAACCTATTTATTCTTTCTTTCGTCTTCCTTTTTTAATCCCACTTACAGAGATCCTGATTCATGTGTGTGTCATCATTGGTATCTGAAGACACAGCATATCTCACTGTGGGGGTAGAGGAAGCAGAAAGAAAGTCTTCTCAATCTCCACGACCAGGGAATACATGATGGACGAGCAAGGTGGGTTGGCAGATTGGATTAATCTGCAGTACTCTTATTTGGAGGCTAACTGTTGTTAATTGCTTTTATCTTCTCACTTACTGGTAAAGGAAGAAGGCCCTATTACTGGCAGACGCAACACTATAACATAATTTATCAGACTCCAGCGGACAGATTGATTAACAAGCATATCAAGCTGTCAGAGTATCTCAGCTCAGTGGGATGGCTGGAATGTCTTTTCTATTATTTATTTTCACATTTGCCCTGTTTTTAACCATTTTAGAATTAGAATTAGTAGTGACTGATGCTGTAACTGTGGAATCCAGTTTCTGGGGTCCCAGTTCAACAGCTGAGGATGCTTGGTCATATTATGACGTTCATATATGGAATAATCAAGAAGCAGTGGCTATCTGTGCTCCAAATATAGATTATAATAATGTTGCTATAGTTCAACAAACGATTGGTTATCACTCTTTTCAACTGCACTGGGACACTTACAATGTAGTTATTATAGCTCAGTGTGGCTGTTCTTCTGCAGTCTGCATACACAATGGTATTTTAGCAATACTGCATACAGACACTTGTCATTTTTTGTTTGATGTGCATTTATGAGCCGACAAGCACACCCCTGTGTTTTTGCGTGCCTCTTAGCATGGATGTATGAATGTACTGTGTACTGTTTCCATGTTTGTGTTTGTGTGTGAAAGCATACGAGTGAAACTTGGGATGCCATGGCAACCATAATGACGTGATAAATCATTCTAATGGTGCCTTTCAAAGATCCTGACTTGATCAATTCCAATTGCACAAGGTGCTATGGCTCTTTGCAGCCGGGACTTGAAAGCTGTGCTGTCCTGGGAGTTTGACAAATGCTGGGAGAAAAGAGGTGTTTGTTTAGGGAGTCACAATTCCAGAGACTATCGCCTTTCCTATGGGATGTCCCAGAGACTTCTACCTTTAGAGAAACTTCTGTACCTTAGCACAGTCAATGCTAGCAATACCAGCAAGGGAGGCAGACTGGGGTAATGGTAAGGGCTGTAAGGCAGTGGGACAAGTGGCTTAAACTGAGGGACTGGGAGGAAGTGCAGTGCAGTGGTTAGATACAACAAAACTGTACATTTGAGCTTTCACAGAAACCCTTAATGGCATTCTGGCCATTTTATGCAGTGTATGTATGTAGGTATGTATTATTTTTTATTGTTTATAACTGCCTCTCTCTCAAACTGCAATACAAAAGCATTGGACTCTTTTGGTGATGTTTCTATGGTTACTGTGTGATTCGCTCAGGAGACTGGCAAGTGAAGTTGACAGGGTCCTATTGAGAATAACTGGCACTGACAGCCAGTGGCCATGCGACAGAGAGAGGGGGAGGGTGGGGGGCAGAGCTCACAGAGACCTCCTTGTCTGAAACATAGTTTTGCAGTGGCCTACACTGGGTTTTCTAAACTGCCAATCTTTCTTTATTAACCTTTATTCTCCTCACCACTGCTGAGGAACAGGCAGTGTATTAATCTGCTCTGGGAGGTGAAACATCACTATTAGGCCCCTATTCGCAAAGCTTTAACCCATGAGTTATTTCAAGAAGGCTATAATGTACAGTTTGGCATTTGCAAGACTCTGGATTTCTGTTGCTTTCTTTAACAGCCAAGTTTCATTAATATCAAACTGCATTCTTTAAGTAATTATGAGGCAAACAGCCCTATTTTTACGAAATTTTTTAAAGAGTGATTTATATACATTCTCTCAATCAGTGTGAATACATTTCTAGCACTCTCTATAACACTTAAAATGAGGTTTCATGAACTACAAACTTGATATTATTTATTAAAATGGGTTATTATTATGAATTACATCATGTATTGGCTCCAATATGGGAGACAAGCCTTACTGTATAGCCCGCCTGGGGGAATCTGCAAGCTTCATGCATAGCTGGATAAAGTGCCAATCAATATCTCAATAAATAACCACGCCTGAGATAATTAGGAATTCACAAATTGAGTATACATACTGTAGTCTTGCTTTATCTGAAGGAAATCATTAGGTACCAAAGTACAATCTAGTCTACACACACAGTTCAATATTGACTGACCACTGTGACTAGCCAAGTGTGCACTTTTCTTTTTCCTTTAGCCACTGCACAGCAGTATGGCTGCAAGATTGGGAAGCAAATACTGTGAAGATGACACACCAAGAGCTGGCTGTGCAACACCAGGATCAGCATATTTGTATTATTTTTGTTAAAAAACTACACAATACTGGTACTGGTATGGAGTATCAAAAATATAGAATATTGGTAGAGGTCATGGGAAGAAGAACACAAGTAAAACCCTTGCACACACCAGCCTAAAAAAACCCTCTTTTATTTTTGTCAGGTGGGTGCTGCTTTTGCAAGATGCTTTTGCTGTGTCATTTTTTAACTTTTATTCAAAATATATACCGAGCTGATGAGTACAGCTTGTCACCTGTCGTTTTTTCCTTGACAAGTCCCTTCAGATGGGGCGGGGGGGTTCTCCAGGAGTGGTGTGCAGACAAAGCCCACACATGCCTTACTGGTTGGCTTTCACAGTCACGGGATATGTTGTACAGTTACCTCTCTGCCTGCCAGAATCCCAGTCAGATATGCCACCACAATTCAAAATATGGAAACAGCCACGTCTTTGAATTGTAAAGTATACGGTTTAAAGCAATGCCATCCCTCAGTCGCTCAACACTTTAAGCATTCTGATTACAGGACAAGCAATATCTGCAATATATATATATAGCAATATATATATATATATATATATATATATATATATATATATATATATATATAGATATATATATATATATACACCCGTAACACCCCTTTGGAGAGTTCTGTACAAAGGGAATTGTAAGCTTTATAAGCTGTAACCCTCTCGTTAGTCGTTATCTTTTTAAATTCGAATACATCTTTGCAACACTAAATCAAGCAGATCGATTGGAGCAAATTATGATCCCTCAATGATTCAGACACAAAGCCATTGCTTTAACACACTAAAATAACTTGTTCTCACAAACTATAATCTGATGATTCCCCAGGGTCCTAAATATGTCAAACCCTATTCCGTGTTGTGGACATTCTCAGGGTTGCAGTAAATCAACAACACAGCAGGAAGAATACACCAAATACATTCCAGAATGAAAGCCACTGGAGCACAGTCTCAACTCCAACTGGGTTTATATTCCTGTGCAGTTAGAAACGGTAACATTATCACTGGTCCTTGAATTATGACAAAGGTATACACTTTTTTTCTCAAATATAACACCTTAAGTATACATTGTTGTTGTCTCCTGGTATCTCTCCAGTCCCTGTAGTGCTGGACCACAGTAAAGCAATGCAGGATCCAATGATAATGACCAAGTACTGCCTGTCTCCCTTGGCACTTTACTGTCTAAATATTTGCTGCAGTATCCGCTTTGTCTCTTTAACTATGCCATGGTCTGTCAATCTATTTGTGTATTAATGAAGAGTCTCCTGCTTGCCATCTATCTGCGACTGTCTCTCGGTGGGTCATCTATCTCAGTGTGTCGCTCTCATCTCTCCATTAATCTATCTTTGTGTTTACATCATCAAGCTGTGCTGTCAGTCTCCACGTGTGTCCCTTGATCATTTATATTCCAGCCTGTCAGCTTATCCGTCAGTAATCTGGGTCTACCTATCCATCAATAATATTGATACATTTGCAGTTCCAATTGTTCTGTGCCACCAGTGGTTCAGGATTTTGTAACACGCTGGGAAACACCCTGAAGATTATGCAATAAGCAATAATTAAGCAATAATGCGCTGTAGTGAATTTGTTATGCTGTAATGAGAAACGGCAGGTCCGATAGCAGTGGCCAGCAAAGCAAAGCTGTAGCATGAGTTGGGAAAGCAGGTAATTACATGAGCTTCTCAACTACTGATCCATAACAACAGTGTTAAAGACTTTTACAACATGGCATGCAGCTCTTTGTGAGCGAGCTTGAATTGCTCAACAGCACCTTGATTCATATTTAAGGGCAGGTCAAAGTGGTGAAAAAGTACTGTACTGTTTATCTGTCAAAATCCCTTATTAACCGTGAGTTGCACACAAGGAGAGGTGACAATAAAATTCTTATGAAATAACTTTTGAAATGTCTGTAGCACTTTAAATAACGGGAGGAAATTCAAAATGAATTCCAATGGAATAGCTGTTGTGTTCCCTTTGAATTAATTAACGTTTCCATATTAAACTGGATTTTAATGGAAATGTTCTGGAAAACATAAAAGGATTCCAATGCTATGCTTATGAAATATTTTGGATAGCGTTAGCATTTACACCGTCCTTTCTTTTTTTTCATTCCTAATTTAATAACAGGTTGAGTGATTGAGTTGCATTAAAAGTCTCACACTTTAAAAAAAAATGAAATCCATTCATTGAGCTCAAGGCCTCTTACTGTGGCCATGGGATAAATTAAAGTTGAAATCGATGGGATTTTAATGATGTGATTTAACACAGCTCTGAAATTATAGGTTTGCTTTTCCTTGATGTCTTGTGCTCAAATTAGGGAGTCAGTTTTTTCTGACTGAAGCTAAAACACAGACAGTGCACTAGCTTCACGTGGCCAGGGCTCCAATCCTGTATTGTGTTATACTAAAGAAAATAGCTGAACCGTTAGCAATGTTGAAACAATGGAACACATATTTGCATAGTGATCCTGATACAGGAGCACAGACTGGTATGGCTATGGTACCATGGTCCTGCAATGGATTGGCACTGTATGTTTGTTCATACCTTTGGGATAACATTGGTACTGTATGAATAAAAACCACTGTGCTGCCATTCAAATGGCTCTTACCAATAGCAGCTGCCCTTGTGCTTGGATTTGCCTTGAAGAACTTTTGGCATGACCGACTTGACAAATCAGGGTGGTCCTTTTGATCAGACCTATTGGTCAAACTTTGTTGGCATATAAATCGCTATAAAATAGCATTGCATTGAGTTGTTTCCAGTGTATTTTGTCAGCACTGTCAATATGGAACAACATGGAAGAAAATCAGCTGTTCGTTTTAGATACTGTAACATGTAACACGTTAATAACTTTTACTTTGTTAAAGAACCTTGCCCTGGGGCCTGGAGCAATAGTGGTGCCTCCCAAAGCAGCCCAGCCTTTGAACTGCTTCTGCGGTCTGCCTTTGGAACATGCAGTAAAGAGAGAGGAAGACAGGGGAAGAGAAAAAAAAAGCATTTAAAAATAATTAAAAATAAAAATCCTTCCAGGTCTGAGGTAGAAACCTGAGTTGTTTTGGATTTTTTTGAAAAGGTCCCTGGTGCAATTCCCCAGCCATGGTCTGCAATTCTAATTTGGATAAAGGCTATGAATAATTTAAATAAGAATAACATGGCTTTATGTAAATATGGAGTAAGGGAACTCTCCCAGAGAACAGCTGATTATTAAAAGGAGTTATTAAACTGGCACTGATCACATTGCTGTGTGTTTGACCATATCTATTGCAGATTTTATGATAATTCTCCAAGCATTTTGCTTCGTTCCTGCGAATCTTAATAACTCTTCTAGTGAGGCCCCATTACTAACCTCAGTAACCACTGGATGGTACTTCTCCCCACAAGTTTCTGAAGCATCACCTCTAAATATACACAGTGTACTTTCTATATCCCCACAGGGTAAAACAACAAAAAGAAAAGTACAAAAAATATGTTGCCTTATCTTAAGTATTCCCTTATAAAAGTTTACTACAGTGTATTTGTACAGACCTACACCTTTACTATGGTTAGCCATTTTGCTTTTACTATACTCTATACTTTATATACTTTCACTGCAGAAAACTTTTAAAGGATTTGTTCCTATTAATGTGTTCTTATTAATTAATATATAATGTATTTTTAATGCATTTGACATAACATTAATAAAGTAGAAGAAAAAAAGCAGTCAATTACACATTCTTGGATTTGACAGAAGTACAGGACACTGTTTAATTTTGTGCATATATGTCAATATAAATGTATATAGACTACAATTCACTTAACTTTACCTGCGATGAAACAAGAAAAACGTCTGGGTAAAAATAAGACAACTGCCTAATGTACTTCTCTCTTTTCTCCTTAAAAGCATAGAGATTTTACTGCTGGAGAGAAATGGGATGAAGCTTGTCCTTCGTGGGGATTTATTTAAATAAGTAACATTTCCCTGGTGTGTGCAAGTTTATTAATAATTTATATGAAGTCTAATATTACCCCTTTCGTCTAAACCAGTAAAAAAAAAAAAAACCTGGAAACGAGAATGTTTTTTGAATTATTTTTGTTATCTTGATTTTTCTTTTGTATCTTGTAGTAATATCCCCCCATGCATTCTTATTATCCTTTGATGCTTGCACAGGTGTATAAGCTTGAGAGAGAGAGAGAGAGAGAGAGAGAGAGAGAGAGAGAGAGAGAGAGAGAGAGAGAGAGAGAGAGAGAGAGAGAGAGAGAGAGAGAGAGAGAGAGACGATACAAAAGGAAATCACTTTGCTTTTTTAGTTGATTTTTTAATACAAACAGCAAGGTCGCAATCCAGAAGGAAAAATCTTTCCTTTCAATGTTCATCTCCTATGTATAAAGAAGCTATTGATAAGGTAAAGCTATCACTGGCTTCCTTGAAATGTACCTATTGCCATGTAGTATGTAGTTCCCCGTGAAAATTCCCATTTCTAAAAAGAACAGTGTAAATATACATATTTGTACGACTTAAAAATAAATACATCAAATGTTTGCCTTATTGACACACTACCTGTTTCACTGCGTTCAAGAACCTGGCAGGTGGTTTAGTTTATTTCCGGTAAACGACTTAACTGCGTAGAGCTGCACGATTTCGTTAAAATGTCTGCAAAGCTCTGTCCAGTAGGTTAATTTGTTTTGCTGGTTGCGCATGCACAAAGAGGTATATAATATTAATGTGAGCGAATGAGGGGTCAGAAGTATATCATGAAGTTCAGACAGTTTTAAGAGCGATCTGCAATTACTGCAACTGCTGACCCATACAGTGCTTATTAACAAACTGTCCCCGCAAGTGTGTCGCTGACCTGTAATCTTTCCTATTTCTCTCTGCAGTGCAATGCGTCTTGTGCAGCTCTCTGAGGATACCTGGAATAACATTATGCAATAACTAGCATTTGCAATTAAATAATACAAGATATTTTCTAGAAGAATAGCATTCCCGCTATATACATCAAGAAACTTGTTCATTGCATGATATTGCCATTTGTCAGTTAAATAACTATTGAATGTTACAAGCCACAATTAACATTTAATTTGATTTAAAAATGAGGCAGGATCAGCTATACTGCGTGTTAAATATTTATGAACTGCGCCCTAGTATTTATTAATTATTGACAAACCTTTAATTTAATGATTATATCAATTTCTTTTTATTGGTTAATTAAAGGGGTGTTTGCTGAGCTTAGCTTGGTTTACGTTGCACAAACGGTTGACAAATAGACAATTAAATATGCATCTTTCAGTACTATGTCCTCTGTATTGAATTTGCTGTCTTTCAAATCCCTGGTAATGTGTTCTCTATATTATTTTAGGTTCCATTGTACTCCAATTCCCAGAACGGAGTTCTCTGTACTGTATAGAATTTACCAGCTCTGTAATCTCCATACAAGTTCAGAATTCTCTATCCTACAAGAGGATTAATGGAATAGAGCTATATGATTTGATGGAATCTACCCCTTAGCAATAACCCCTTTCTGGAATGCAAACAAGCATGGCCTGTATAATCCAATTACAGGGAGTATATGGGCAGCCTGAGCAATATCAGTCTAATAGAGATTGTGAACAGGGTTGGTTTAGCTTCTTCCTCCTATTTCTCTCCTTCTAAGGACAAGCGCTCCCATAGAGACCAGAATGCTCTCTGTGTTGATGAGTTCCCTGGGACACAAAGTTACAGCACAGTTTTTCTTCTTTTTTTCCCCCCAGAACACAACCTGATGAGAGTTCCATTCCTACAGAGATGAGAAGGGTTAATAGTTGATTTGCTCCCTCCTGTCCTACTTGTAGTCAAGTGGCTGTCACTCGCAGAGCTGATGTATTGACGTTGGGATGGAGTTACAAGGTCACCACGATTTGCAGTCTTTGAGGGGGGTAGGAATTGAGCTAATCCATCACAGCTATCATCATTTGATATAAACCTCACCTTCCTCACCTTTACTGGTGACCAGCAGAGCCCTGGGCTCGGGAACGTTGTGGATCAAGCGATCAAAGGGATATTTTTTCACTTTCTTCCTTGGCACTTTTTAAAACATTTTATTCCTAGCAAACATATGTCATAACCCCCCGGGTCTCAGACATTCCTGAGGGTTCTGTGTTACATTCATTTGTGAATTTTGATCTTTTTTTTTTATCTCTTACAGTAGTGGAAACTGCTGCAACAGCTCATCTTTAAAAGAAGAATAAACTACCTTTACAGAACCTAAATGAATGGGACATCCAACAAACTGGTTCTAATAAAGTGGAGCAGGGTATAAACTATGGGGGAATGTAGAAACTAGAATCAAGGAATGACATTTATTATAAAATTGAGTAAGAGTGTGGAACACTAACATTAATGTTCATTTTGACTGACAAAATGCAGCTGTTAATTGACTGTTGTCTATGGGGAAATTTACCAGTAAATTAATATAGTGTTCAGCTTTTATAAACCAGAAAGAGACTTGCCAACGTGAAGTCCAACTATTGCTACTCTGGGTACATTCTGAAATCTAGAAACCAGAGCAATCATTTACAGGATTTCAATATTAACTATTGATCATGCTGTCAGACTTAAGGTCCTTTCTGATAGAAGAAAAGGAGGGTCTAAAACATGTACTTTCCCCCTGCGGAGTGGAATATTGGGTTAAAACAAGTTTCTACAGTAAATTGTTTTATTAGTAACAGAAACCAGACACATGCTTTGTGCGGCGCCATATCAATACATGCACTCAGACATGTAATAACTGTGCAGAACATTTGATTGCTGTGCTGCCTGCTGCCAAGAGACACCCTGAGAAATGAGGTGCAATAGAGGCATCCTGCTGTTGGCATTGAAATTTAAATCTTGCAAGTAAAAAATGAGGGCCGTTTTCCATTTCAAAGCAGGTCAACTCCAACAGGAGTTCTGCGACACGGCCCAAATACTCAACAGATAAAGTTAAGATATATATGTGTGTGTGTGTGTGTGTGTGTGTGTGCGTGTGTGCGTGTGTGTGTGTGTGTGTGTGCGCGAGTGCATATGTATACACATGTTCATATATATGTGTATATAGAAAAAATGTTTTCCCTTATTTACATTTTTACAGAGTTTGTTTAAAGAACAAGATCAACACTGGAATACCATGAAGCAAGGTTCAATGTGGAGTGGATGAGTTTTGAGAGAAGATTTTTTTGTTGTTGTTGTTTTAAAATCTTTGTTTCATTGGAGTGCATGTTATAAAGAATGACTTCCAAACCTAGATCATAAAAATGCCTTTTTCCTGTGGTGAGCTGAGGAGTCTCCTGCCTAGTAACAATGCATCTCTAATTAAAATTTCATTCCTGCTGTTCTTGCGTTACTGGTGCAACAGCAGCATCCCATTGCTGGAGATGGCAGCGCTCCAGGCAGGGCAGGTAAGCGGATACATACGGCACAGACACCTGATACAAGGGCTGATACACACTCCAGCTGGGGACAAGGAGGGCTGGTAAACAAGAACCGTGAGGGCTCAAGATTAGGCTTGAATAACGGAAAGTTTCAATCCGTAGAGTGCAACATTACATTACACTTTTATTTTATAGTGTGGTCCAGTGGTTAAAGAAACAGCTTGTAACCAGGAGTTCTCCGGTTCAAATCCTAACTCAGCCACTGACACTGTGCAAGTCACTTAACCTCCTTGTGCTCCATCTTTCGGGTGAGACGTTATTATAAGTGACTCTGCAGCTGATGCACAATTCACACACCCTAGTCTCGTATCTTGTAAAGCACTTTGTGGTGGTGGTCCACTATGAAAGGCACTATATAAAAATAAAGATTAGTATTATTATTGCTGTGGTCCAGTTATACAAGGGTCCACCTCAAACGTGTCATTATGGTAACAGAAATGCGCCTTTTTCTTTCCAGCTTGAACAATACTGGAATTCAATTTTGCAGCAATTCTCCTGCGAGAGAAATGTTTTCCGACATACAGCCATTCTGAAATCCACTTAGTCGGATGACTGAAAAGATCACTAGAAATGCACTTGCTAATTCTTAATGCAGTGTCCGTCCTGCCCTAGACCATGCACACTTTGAAGTAGCTTCTATACCTGGATGAGCCCCAGGGGGGAGCGAATCTGCCTTTGGTGACTTTCACAGTGACAAACATACATTTTAAATCAATTGTGGGGAAACAATTACCTTGGGTGGTGTGTTAATTATTGACATGATCTTTGCCCTCTTCAGCTCCCTAGGAAAAGGGGATGAATGCGAGTAGCTGGCTCTTCATCTCTCCCCATGCAGGTCACCTGTGCAGTGGCTCCTCTACTTTGTAAACGAGAATTTTGGAATGGCAGAGCCTAATCTACATGTATAAATAGGGCTTAGGCTAAATTAACCCTTGCACATGGAGCTCCTGGAGCCAGTGAGGAGCCTGTATCCTCAATCCAGCAAGAGAGCTTATGAGCCTACTGTTAAAACTACCTTCATATAATAAAAAGGCACTGTCAAGAAGTTTGTAGAAGTAATTAGAAGATGGGTATGTGTGGTGTTCTCCCAGATCTCCAGTAGAAGGAGGCAGCTCAACTCTCCTGAGGTGAAAGGTGGTGCTTTAGGCCCATGTATGATGGGAATAACTCATTGCTTACATAATGGGTAGCAATTGATAGCCAGTCAATTCAATACAATCCCAATAGATTCATATGATGTAATAGCATCTATTCTGCTCCATTTAATTGATTAAAGCATTTTGAGCATTTCCAGCCTCAGCCCCCTGCAGGAAGATTGCTCTGAACAACCTTGTTCTGTTTGTAGGGCAGAGGGAGCTTCGAGGCAGAAGGGCCCAGCTGTGTGCTGCAGCTCAGCCTTCTCGTTAGATTGCAGTGTGCTGGATCTTGTGTGCGATTTGGAGAGAAAGGGCTGGATCATGCTCTGTGTATTGTTACTGAAATAACATCTGTGACAAAATTCTACTGAAAGTTCAGTGTTTTGGTTCAGTCAAGAAAGTCAGACTGCCCTTTATCTGCCCCGTAACTGGACACAGTGTAAATTTTTTTTTTCTATTTTTAAAAAAAATACACCTAATATGAAACACCTGCCATAGCACTGTCAACAAGATATATGGACTGCAAAGGCAGCTGTAAAGTGGCCCTGTCTGACTTGATTTGCAATGAGTCTGTAAGGTGTTTAAATTGTTCTTCGATGATTACAGCCTCTTTTTGCTTTGGGGAAATTGGGGGTGAAAATGCAAAGCAAAGTCACATTGTTGCCAGTAGTGATTGAGGGTGTGTAGAATAAATGATGGCTGAAGTCCCATGTATTTTAACATTTACAGAGATATCCCATTTGTATTAATATTCACTGAGGTTTTTACATTGCACCCTATATCACCAGGTGCCCAGCTGCAAGAGGAAGTCTTTTTCTACTTTATCTTGTAATATGTTATTAATTAGCTTTACTAAAGCTTGAGAAAACTGAGGAAAAAAAAAACAAACATGTGCATTACAAAGGATTTTCCAGCAGCTTTTCCAGTGTTTTTATGATTGATTTTAAGAACCATCTAAAAATAAACTAATATGGGTTTGGAAAGAAATATAGAGTTGGTAACTAACCATGCACTAATAAATTAGAATTATAAAAGGTAATAATAACTAGTAATTAGGTTGGTTTCCTGGAATTGTATCATTACATCAAACAGACAATCATTTAGAAATGAACCTCACCCTCCCACCACCACTGATAATCTCAATTTAGAGACAGCTGTTTATGGTATTATAACAGGGGCTGGCTGCTGGAAAAAAGCCTCAAAATTAACCCATTAAACACCAGGCTTTTTTTAGAATGAGCTGTTATCAGAATTCAGCCACTGAAATCTTAATACATATTCAAGCTATTTTGATGGTTGATTCAACTGAAGCTACTCTTATAAAAGTAGTGCCACTGTATATTTGCAGTGCTTTCATGCTTTTGCCATGCATAGAGTATACAGCTAACATAGTTTACCCAGGTTTGCCATCTTTTTGATATGCTTTACCTGTGCTTTACAATGCTTACACCTGTGCTTTACAATGCTTTCACTCTGCTTTATTACACTTTGTTCTGGCTTTAAGCTCACGTTCTCAATCCAAATCTCGTGTCCCTAACAGCGCTTTTATGAAATCAAAGCTGCCAGGACATCAAAATTGATGGTAAACCAGTTACATTGTAACAAGTGTTTAGCAGGTAAATTAATTGTGATGTAACAATGTTCCTTCTATTACAACCGGTGTCTATCAGATACTAATTACTGTGTGCCGGCAGTGGAGCCTGAGAGACTCACAGCCGTTGGGTTTTATCTGTTAATTACATATTGAGGAGACGTATGTCAGAGTCAGAGCCATGTTCATTGTTAATTGTTAACATTAACATAAATTAAATAGCTGTGTAAAAGCATTCTCTGCGGTCTTCATGTTTTAAACACTGCTACTAAACTGAGGTACTAATTATTAAGGTGTCCTCATCACCTACATTCTGTATAAATCAACAGACAGTGCTTTATATTACGGGGTATGCAAGAAATAACAGAAAAAAACGGGTAATTACCATGTGTAGTTACATGGTTATTGCCTAAGCATTGCATATTAACAAGATGCTCTCAAGACCATGTAATAACACAAGTGGTTACTATATAAGAGCAGGGACCATTGATAATTACCTAGTTATTACAATGCAACAATTATGGAAATAAGCCTCCTATTGCATAGCAGTTTCACAAGAAGCTTGATTACAACAGTAGGTACCAAGCTCAGGTGCGTCTTACTAAACTCATAGTGAAACCAGGAATGGATCAAACTGCTATGCAATGGGAGTCTTGTTTCCATCCATGTGTCTATTCAGTTACCAAGCTTCTAAATGCTCATCATGCATTGTTTAATCCCAGCCTAGTCCATTTTTTAAAAGTTTCATTGGATAGTTCTGATTCAGATTGTTCCCTCCTTTTGCAAACACTTTATCTCTGGAGACTGGTCTTGTATAACAATGCATGTGTACATCCTGTGAGGCTGAGCATGCTTATTTGGAAATGCATTGCTTGTTTTTTTTATTCCTAAACACAGCTGTATGGAAAAAAAATATGTTTGAGACTTTTTATTTTATTTTATTAAACAGGAAGGGTTCTTTGCTTGGGGCTTCAAGTAAACAGGACAGTGTAAGTTGTATAATAGTCACTGTTGTTTCCATAATAAAATATTCAGTCAACATCCACTGGCAGCATATGGAAAATAGACATGCTTGTGGATGTGATCAGCCAATAATAATGCTCTGGGTGCAGAACTGTAATGTGTTAAATATCCAGCAGATGGTGACAGTGTATATAAATACAGAATTAGTGCCCAGTTTGTGGCTTATACAATAATGTGGCAATGAAATCCCATACAAGTTGACTATAGTACATATATAACCTGCTGAACACTCACAACAGGTAACTTTGTATTAGCTACAGAACAGGTATGATGGGGTTTTAGTAACTGAGTTCCCAAGCTGAATTGCCATGCACCTAACAGTCTTGATAAATGACAATACTGCATCTTTCATTCCCCGCTCTCAAAAAAAAAAAAAAAAAAACTGCCAGAGTTCAGCTCTATGCCATTTCCTGAAGCATAAATAACCCTTCCCAGTATCCAATGACAGCCATTGTCCTGCTATATTAGGAAATGTTTTCTCATAAGTGCAGTTAAGGATCAGACGGCTGTCAATTTCCCAACCAGAGCTCCTGAAACCACAATCAGCAGAGCTGGGGAAGATGATAGCCCCACAGCTCCATCGACCAGAGACCAAGCTCCAGGGAGGATATCATTTATGCTTGTAACCTAATTCAATTACATTTAATAGTGGAAAACCCATCATTTTAATTATACATATCCTTCTGGAAAGTCAGCTATACAACTGTATTACTGGCTGATCATCTCCACAAATCCCTTACCCGCAAACACTTTGATTAGTTGGTTCTAAAAAAGCAATGAAGTGAATATTGTTTTAAAAGTCTTTGCCTAGTAATTTAAAGGATACCATCACATGTGTGTCCTTGGGGTTTGTTTGTAAAATCAAGTTGTTTGGGTATTAAAACAGTTACTGCAGAATTGCTAATATGATATTTGCAATCCAGTGGTGCAATACGTACAATGGCACATATTGTCAAAGATAGCAAGGCAGCAGAGCATTGCACACATAGCAAGGGGTGGCTGGGAAAACTGAGGTGTTCACAAAATGAAAGTTTGATTAAAATAAGGTTCTCCTGTAGTATGAGTTAAACTTCCAATGTGGGTTGATTGCATAGAAGGGCACCTTGAAAAGGAGTGGGTCAGTGTGCCAAAAGGCGCAAATCCAAGCTAATTAGTGTGCGAATAATCAGCATTCATTAGCTGCGAAATACACAGTGCCGAGCCTGCTGCCCCTCTCCTGCTCCCAGCACTACATCTGAGGTGCCGTTCCACTCTCTTAATCAAAGCTCTGGTGTTTTCACTCTTTATGAATCTAGCTTCATTACCCTTGAAACAAAAGGACTCATTGTATAACATGTTGATAACTCATGGGCTCTTATTACTGCCCTAAAGCCGTCCTGGAGCAGAAGTGAAAGGGAGAGGGCAGGTGTCACAGAAGAGGTCAGGGCTCCAATACATTGATTTTCTTACATAGCCTCAAATGCTTGGAATCATTCATCACCTGATTTTTCTGAAAGCAATTGACTGAAATATCAAGGACTCCTTCTGGGATGATAATAAGTCTCCTGTTGTATAGCATAGCAGTTTCACACATTCCAGGTTTTACTGTAAGCTTGATTATCCACAGTCAGTGTATAGGTAGGGTGACCAGATTTTCAAAGCTCACTGTTAAATTATCTGTTTCATTTTTATGAAACATGAGTATCCTATTTAGAATGCTTGAACACAGGATTCATTTAAATCGGGGGTGTCCAATCACGGTCCTGGAGGGCGATTCCACTCCAGGTTTAACAGCTAAAATAAGACCATTAACTACTTCAGGGACTGGATCGAGGTCTAGAGTCTAGACGATTTAGAATAGGGTTGGAACAAAGACCAGGAGTGGAAGAGCAATATATCGCCACCCCTGATTTATATATTGAATAAAATACCAGGTTATACTGTATTTACTTTTGGGCCAGTGAGTATCTCTTGGCAATGTATAATGGTGCCACCTAGTGGTCTGTCCACTAAAAGCGCACCCTTCATCCTCAGTGGAAATTCTTATGGGAATGTTAAAATCACTGCAGAACTGTTTCTATTCCCTTCCTAATCCTCCTTTCACAGGCTGGCAAGATAAGGCCAGTCCCTCATTCATTTTAATAGAAACACAGTAGAGAAGGAAATTATATAAACTGAATGACTGTTAAATGCAAATGAGATTATTCAGTAACAATGGGATTATGATAAAAGCTACGGTTTTCCGTGGATATACCAACAATCACAGCAATCAAGAGAAACCTGTCCCCATTGACCGCAGAATCACAGTGCCACCTACTGAACAATATATACTATGCTGTTGAATCTGTAATATTGATAATGAGTTTTGCAATAGTAGCTTGCCTTTTTTTTACCTAACCAACAAATAAACAACTGACAAATAAACCCCTGCAGTGTTAGTGTTATTGAATATCCTTTTTTAAAGCATAGAGGAGTTATTGTGTGAGCAGTGCTAAGCCATTTCACTTTTTTATCACACTGATCCGCTCGTAATGGTAATTAGATGTTAGGAATAATTGTAGGTTCAGTTGTCTTTTAGTCCTGTCAGCGCACACACCCATCCAATAAGGTTACAGATAACAGACATTTTGGTTAAAAATAACATGAAACAAATGGTTTAATTATCCCATGGAAAATGGATAATTATGCCTCATACACTCTCTTTGCAATTCTAAACTTGTTTAAGCATGTGCATTAAAACACTACTGTAACCGATAGCGACACACTGCAGTGAAGTTGGAGGAAGTGGGTTTGAACTCTTAATTTATTTGCACATGGATCAGTGGCAAATGCAGCATGATCCCCCCCCCCTCCCCCACCCAAAATACCGATATTAAAATTTTCTCAAACGTTGTCCCGCTTTTGTGATGGAAATTTAAAAAAAAACTGTTCATAACAAATTCAGCGAGCAGCAAACTGCTACACTATTATCTCCTTGCAGTCTCAATTCAAGTCATTCCCCCCGCCCCCCCACCTATTATAAAAGTGGACATATCTCAGTTTCTCGGCCCTGCAGGGGTGACTGTTTCAAAATGAAATTAATCTATTGTTGGAAATGTTATGTGCTTGGCTGGCGAAAGTCAGAACAGTGTTATGTTTCTGTCCTGCTCGCTCCTTTTCTTCACTACAGACACAGAAGCTATAGCTCATGTTTTCTGCATGGTGCCAACAATGGGAAATGATTGCCTGTCCTATTGTCCCAGCTTCAATAAGTCGTTAATAGAGTTGTTCTGTGGTGCATGACAGGCGTGACACAGGCTGCAGAAGCTCTCTGTACCTGAGTTGCGTCTTACCCTGTTCAAGCAAAGGAAGGGGAGGTGGCACTACAAATCAGGGCCATTGGAAAGATTTAGTGTTTATGGATTCATTTAGAGCATGTGAAAGGTGAGGGATTGATGGCGCTTTTCTTAGATTGTCTCTCGCTTTCAGCAACTCCCTCAAAGGAATACTTTATACCCAGAATATCTCAATATATATATATATATATATATATATATATATATATATATATATATATATATATATATATATATATATATATATATATATATATATCTGCTATGTGTATATACTGTATATATGTATGTATCATCCATTTATTATCCCATTATTATTCCTATATCCTTGATACAGCCACTGGGAAGCCTGAGCAAGGGTTCAAAAACAAGACCGGGATAACATACCAAGACGAGAATGAAGCTGAACTTAAAAAAAAAAAAAAAAAAAAAAACATGATGGAGAAAGATCAGGTGAAATGTGCTGATACTGACTTTGCAGTGAGATCTTTAAGCTGTGCTGAGGGACAATAGAGACTGCCCTTGGGCAGCCCACATCAAAACAATCATTGAACAAGGGCAGGCAGGATGAGCTACAGAGAGAGAGCTCCCTGCAAACAGGCACTGGCCCTCCTGCTGCTGCTACTGCTTCACATTCCACTCAGACTCAGCAGCTTCCTCTCACTGCCCACACCTTTAGTGCCCCACCAGAGACACCTGGGTTTATTGCATGGGTTTATTACAGTACTTTTCCCATAGTAAAAGCATAGCAAAGTGCAATAAGGCACAGTGAAAGCATGATAAAACATATTTTAAAACATGTCAAACAATGGTAAATGCATTACATAACCATGGGATATGCATGATAACATCTCAAAAATACAGTGGTAAACTTTTGTTTGACACAGACTATTCATAATTACAAAGCTTACACATTTATTTATTGTTATTTAAAAAAAAAAAATGCATTTAGCCCATCTCTTTGTAAAAAGCCGTGCCATCTCACAATTGAAAAACTTTGTCAAGGTTATTAATCGATTCTGAAACTTTATGATTCATCATGTTTAATGTACAAAATCAATACAGTACACTGCCTCATTTATTTTATTAGTTACAGATGATGCCCTGCCATTCTATATACAATTTCTCTGTAATTTTTATCTGCTCCACACTAGCAGGTTTTTGCTTCCTCTATAGCCCCGTATACTGTGAGTCTTCAGTGGCTGAATGTATTTTCTTGCATCACTGAAGACAAGTCCACAGTTCAATCTTTAACAGAGGTACGGTGCAAAATTTCTTTCTGTCTGGTGAGCTGCCCCTGCTGTTGTCGGTCTCTGCAAAGCTGTGATGCGCCTGGCTGGAGAGCCAATAAAAAGCACTGGCTATGATGAAGAAATAAAACAAAATGGTAGATTTACTGACCCGACAAAAACTCAATTTCAAAACCTGATTTGAAGAACACAGCAGACAGGGTACTGCCCCATATGGTACATTCATACTGTGGGAGATAGCAGGCGACTCTCACAATACGTTGGTGTTGGAAAGACAAATAAAGCCATTTCAACTGGATGAAAAACAGGCTATGTAAGTTTCTTCCTGGTCTTACACAGTTAAATATGTTTAATTCATCTAAATGCTTTAAGATCCTTTTTTAACTAGGTAACCAGTTACATACCACTACACTGAAGTAGTAGTAGTTCTATTGCTTAGGACTTTTTTTAATCAACCTGTATACAGTCACAATATAGGACAAACAATTTGACACAAGAGGTGGTCCTACTATATAAATTGTGACTGGATTACTTGATTGAAACATTGCTGTTAACTCATTTTAAGGGCAGAGGATAGGTCAGTTTATTTTTGCAGGGAAAGGGCCAATAACTTATCAGACTAAAAACACGCTTCAGCTGATTATCACGGTGAGTTGACGTTAAGGGTTTGCAATGCCTTATTCAAAATTACTTAGGCCCATTTTCCGCACACGAAAAGTCTCTCTCTCAGGCGGGCAGTAAATCCAATTCTGCAAAACTGACAATTCCAGCAAACAGGACTGGCACCTAATCCTATTAAAGCTGACTCTAGCTGCCAATGCCAGGTGACAGTATTGGCTCAGGCTGGATCACATTAAAGCTGGCTGGAGCAGATTGCCTTTTCTTTACATACAGCTGTGTCATCTGCTCTTCTGAAAAAAACTGCGCTTGACACGTGCTATTCTCTAAAGAACGGTCACTTCAAAAAATAATGACTTGAATAAATCTTACCTTAATTGCAGAGCTATTCACTATGAAACAGGCAAAAAAGACTTGTTTAAAGAGTTAAATAGTCAGGTTCCGAAACATAGAATGCTGTATTTTTCGGAACCCCACTACTCTTTAATATGCTGTGATAGGGAGTTATGTAATCACAGGAAACACAGCAGCTGACTGTTACTTGAGAACTCCCAGTAGCCTTTGGAAGTCTTCCAATCCTAGCCTATATGTGATTATAAGATGCATGCATGCGAAAAGCTAAAAACTATTTTGCCCTGTTACAGCATTAATACTGACAAGATACTGCTTCTGTCAGCTTCATTCTGTTTCCCTCTCCATATCAGCTCCCCCTCCTCTCTTCTGCTTTCAAATATGAAACTGAGAATTGAGACTCTCGGGCCTCAGTCTCTAATTAGCTGTGAAGCTTTCTAGTGTTTTTATAGATCAGGTGCTAACCTGGTTCATGCAGGGGGCAAGCCAGTTAACTCAGCAATATTTGTATTTTTTATTTTTAACGTTAATTCCAAATGAAAAATAGCGTACATGTCAGCTATCCATTCAGGTTTCTACTTATAGTTTTATCACTCTTACAATACAGAAAAGTATTTTGTACAGAGGATGCATCTCTAACCTTCACATTCCCAACATTTTAAAGTCCCCCAACACGCCTCCATACACTACACAACAGCACAGCTCTATACAGTGCAGTAGGCCTCCCTTACAAAGCCTGACCACTCCCCACTTTGCATAGCTTCTGAGATGTGACGTCATGGCTTATCTTTGGCTAAGGGATAGTGATTTATTATCCTGTTGTTGGCTTATCTGCATATTTCTCACATTCTTGCTGTCTCTGCTAACGACCCCATGTTGGCTAATTAGCGCCCCCAATCCAGTGGCACAGCTGAGGCCCGTCTCCCGAGGCCCGACGTTGCCGCTATCTCTGCCCTCATAAATTCCGGAGGGGACCTGCCCTGGCAGCTAATCGCAATGTAATTAGGAAACAGATGCCACCAACCTATCAAGATGGGAAAATCGTTGGTCTGAAATATTCATGGTTAGAAGCAGCTTGTTTCTATAGCTCTCCTTCTGTAAAACTGGACGCAAGTGTTTCCCATTAGTGTACAAACATTTTAACCATCCTAGTAGAGAGAGCTAACAGGCCCTCTCTAGCTTATCAAGGTTGAGGCATCTGTTCAGATGGGTGCCTCTGGAAGTTATTAGCTGCACTGTTTTATACTCTGAACAACAGCCTGGCTGTGTGTGTATGAGAGCAGCAGTACCAAAGTTGTGTGTGTACAGACCCATTTTCACACAAGAGCTGGTTAACTCATTTATTTAACCACTTACTCACAGAACTACTTACAATAAAAATACAATGAAATGTGGTTCGTGAAAAATCAGGCTTTTAAATGTAATGATACCCACTTAATATTATTTTTTTTAAAAAAACGTTAGTGCGAGTCAACACAAAGTCAGCATATAGGAATGAATTCCTCTCTGTGTGTGTGTGTGTGTGTGTGTGTGTGTGTGTGTGTGTGTGTGTGTGTGTGTGTGTGTGCTGAGATTCTGATGTGGTGTTCAGGCAGCTGACCTTCAAAGGGATTAGGTAATTGGTCCCCTGAGTTGACAGCTTCCTTATCCTAGCAGCACCTCCACTCTAATTGGGCCGAGCCGCTCGCCTTCCCATAATCCTCTGGGCCACGGTGAGTGAGCAGGAGATACCTGAAAGCAACAGCTGTTGAAATCTCTGTCTCTCTTTCTGTTGTACTCCCTTCTTTCTTTGTTTTTATCACTCACCCTATAAACGTTTGCTGTACTGAACCATGTCAAAACGCATAGAAAAATTAGGTAACTATGATAGAACACAAACAAGTATAATGAACAATCTCTTTCCTGTACCTAACTGTCTTGACAATACATCGGTAGATACGATGGTATGAGCCAATGGTAGAATGGTACCATAGTATTTCAAATGTGGATATACCAATAGCATAATAATTAGCTCAGTGATTTGAGCAAATACAAACTTGGTAACCTATCCCAATACCAGGGTGCTCAACCAGGGTGCTCAACATTACCCTAAGGGTTCTCTCTCCCTCTATCCTTCTAACCCTTTCTCAATATCCTGTTTCTTCCACTCCACCCCTATTCCTCCTTTCTTTCTCTCTCTTTGTCTGAAGAGGGCAGTATATTGTTCAGGAGGTTAACGAATCATCTCTATGATTAAATAGCACACTTTTTTTTATTATTAATATATTGCAGGCAGTGAATTAGGAGCTGGCAATTGAGGCAAACATGTATTCCAATATGAAAGCATGAAAAACAAGTGTACTTAATCCCTTAAGATACACAAGTATTGAGCAAAACTAACAATTAGACAAAATCTTGAACCCGGTTTCGTGCAGCACATTGCAAAAATAAAAAAGAATAGCGTAGCAGTCTATGGCCACAGTTCTTAATTGCCCTAGATTTGGTTGACCTGCGATTCAGTAGTTCTAAGGCATATAGCACAGTAATGTAGTTTGTTCCAGGAGTAAGTGTCTCTGGCAGGTAATTCAGACTGAGTGCTTTACTCCTGTCAGAGCTCGACAGTGTGCTTTCCACAGAACACAGATTCTGCAAAGACTTAAAGGCTGAAACACCATGATCGATACGGACACAATCCCCCGCTCTTTACCCTGTGAATCTTTCACTGTGTCATTCTCTGCTCTCAGACGTATGCTTCTGAACAGCTCAGAATCAAAGTGAACCAATAAAGTCATTATTGATGGCAATTAAGGTAAAGGTATTAGCTTATTTGCAGCCTGCTTGCGGTCATTAATTAGCAGCTCATTTTAGCACACTGCCAGATGGATTTACTGCAAAGCTTTCTAAATGGATTTAAAAAAATAGAATAAAAATGTTAATGGTTCAAAACTAGTTCAAATTAAATAAAGGACATAGATTGAAAGGCTCTTACACAACGCCCCTGAAATAGTTTCTTATATTTCTGTAATACGAACACTGTTTTATCATGGCTACTTTATTTGGACCTGCACCTAATATTGGTTTGGGCCACCATTTGCCCTGATCACAGCTTTGACATAGCATGGCATGAACTCTACAAGGTGCTGGAAGGTGTCTTGAGGGATTCAGTAATGTATAGTTGGTGCAGAGAGGTAGGCAGGAGATTGTGACAAGGGACCCAGGGTATACATGGAGACCATGCCCCACACCAGGGCAATGACAAATCCAATAAGATAGAAAGGTTCTAATAAAAGTGGGTAATGTGGCTAGACAGTGTATATTATAGCATAATGAATACACAACAACTATTGCACAGTGGTCCTGATATGGTACGGTAATGGGGTATAACAGTATAGTAGGTCATACCATTGCTACTGGTGTGTCGAAATATGGCACACACCATCATGGCTGCTATTGCATTGCCCACTATCTGAATTGCCATTGAAGATGATTGGTAAAGGCCTCCAGTGTATGGTGTAGCGATTGCATTATTGCTGGAGATTGCATTCCCAGTGTGCAGGAATTAAAGCAATCCCTTCTGTCCTCTGGCATTAGGAGAGACTGAGAGCAGCTTGTTAAATCAAAGATTTAATTCTCCACTCTTCCCACATGTCTGACAAATTCAATTAGCAGTGCTTCCACCCAGCCTCCTCCCTGCCAGGCATCTGTCAGAGCAAACCCCCCCCCCCCCAAGTCTGGCCCGTCTCCGTGGAATGGTCATTTCTTCTATTGTGTAGAAGCTTTTAGTAAGTGTGCATGTAAATGCAGTGTGGGGTGGAAGGGGTGTTTTTCTAGGTTTAAATACATTATAACTAGTGATCTACCTAATTCGTGATTTTGCACATTTCACGGAAATCAGAAAATTGATGGGTCACCACAAAAATGGCCAATGCATACCGGACTATTATAGAGAGAGAGAGAGAAAAAAACTAAAGAATTACTGCACACAGCAAGCCTTTTTACAGTTGAGATAAAAAAAAATCAAGGAATGAGCCAGCCCTCAAATGATCTTTAATGGCAAGGCAATGGCTCTGGAGTAAGGGACAGTAGCAGCACAAGTGTATAAAATATTGGATGGATGGTACCACAGTGATCCCATTTGGAATATTTGCTCCATTGTTGATAATGCTGCAAATGGTTCTTCTAGGGCTTCAAATATTTTACTAAACTATTTTCTCAGCCTAGCCAGTGTAGTCCACAGCCTACACCCCTTCCCCCCTCCCATCCCCAATAACCAGAGGATGTATTGTTTTCAAAGTGGATCGTTTTCCCCCAAGACTAAAGCACACTCAATTTATTTCAAAGCTAATAGCCTTCTTTTAATGAGCTGGAGCTAAGTATCTCCTCCATTCTTCCATTAAGTGCCTATCATTCCAGCACACCAACGCTCGGCCTGCTAATTAAGAAAAGTTTGGACAGTTAGAGAAAGAGTTGGCAATTAGCCGAGGCTGCGGGTCTCAGCACCTCTGCCTTCTCCGTTTAGACAGCCACTTCCAGCAGCATAGCCATTAGTCCTAATAACCTGTCAGCTGTGGTGTTAACCTAGACCCCTCTCACTGTTAAATAGAAGTATTTAACATCTGCTGCTTGATCAGTCTGCAGACAAGTGCTTCTGCTGGGTACCAAACACACTTCTTATATATGTGGGCTGTTTTAATACCAGTGAATTACCCACAGCATTACCAGCAATGGCAACGCATTGAAACTAAGGAAGCATAGTGGTCCTGATATGGTGTAGTACTGTAGGGGGGTTACCCATTAAAAATGGGTTCATACCATTGTGATAACAATAGAAAATTAATGTTGCCATTTGGTTACAATTTGTGCATTTCAAACTAGATTAGAATGTCTCACAGAAATGCAGTGATTAATATATATTTGTTTAAATGGGCTGAATTAAGTTTTCCTCCTTTCCCCTAGCTGTTTATTCTACTGTTTGAAGTTCAGTCAATTTCCATTTGCCTGTGATGGCACTGGTCATGGGGGAGGACAGAGGGGGGGGGCTATTCGATCGTGGGTTATCCATTTCCAGAGACATATCTACAGCCAGAGCTCGTACCTCAAACTCAATTGATCCCGGAATGACAAAATAGCAGACAGCAAGAAAACCTGGCTGTATAACATGGCCCCACAGTTGATATATGATAAAGATAGAAAGACCAGTAGTTCTTAAGGTGGGGCTGTGGGTTGCATACACCACAGGGATGAAAGGAAGACTCCTGTTGCATAGCAGTTTGATCCAGTCCTGGTTTTACTATGAGTTTAGTAAGACACCCCTGCGCGTCTTACCTATACACTGTGACTAATCAAGCTCGTAGTAAAATCTGGAATGGGTGAAACTGCTATGCAATAGGTCGTATTGTCATCCCTGCACACTACAGTAGAATGTTGAACCCCAAAGTAACTGTAACTCTCAAAGGGTAAGAATGAGCCAAATAACCTTAACAAGAGAACTGATTTGGGGTTGGCACAGGATGGCCGTTGTTGAACCAGCTGAATCAAAAACAGTGCAGGAGAGAGAGGGAGCAGGCGGGATTGAGAAGGACTATAGAGAGAGGGAATCAGTGAACTTGTTATGAACAGTCATAGAGCTAAAGAGTTAGGGCAGTGATGTGCGTCCCCTGTTAGTGAGAAAAAGCATCTTACACACAAAGTGTCACCTGTCCCCGGGCCCGACACACTGGAGTGTGTGTGCACTGCCGCTCTGCAAATCAAGGGACTGCAGATAAACTGCAATCAAAATGCTCTGAATTAGCACAAGCAGAGGAAAAGGTAGCGAGTAGGGGTGTGGCAGATATGCAGGTGCATTGCTTCTTTTCTGGTGTTCTGGTATTTTTACAACTGAAAAAAACTTGTTCATTTCCAAACCACAATTATCGGAGTACAGTGTCAACTGCCAATGCTTTTTAATCCCTTTTTTTAAAAAAGTGCTTGCATTTTGTCTCTGCATTTCAACGGGACCGCAGCCCGAGCAAGTCCCGAATATTGATCTACAGCTGTATTGGTCCAGCTGTGCATTTTGATTGGAAACAGATGTTGGCTACGATTCCCTTAACAGATGCAGTCCAGGACTGGGGAATTTCACACATTTATTTAGCACATCAGCCAATTTAACCAATTCGAGGTGTAAAGTACTCCCAGAACTGGCAAAGTTCCAGTGTAATTGTTTATAACCTCACCCCAAGCTGATTCTATTCGTCCATTTAGTACTGTCCCCCTGTGATGGGGTGAAGCACCCTGAGAAGCAGGCCAAATAACCCAAAAATAGAAAAAAACCATTAGAGTAATATGGTTCCAAATCAGTAACAGTAAATGCGTAGCTATGTTTGCAAATGTTTCTTCAGGCTAATAAGCTGGTATAATTACGATATCCCAGTTGGACTTTGCATTTAATAAAAAACATCCAATAATTCCCAAGTTAATCAGCAGTTAAGATGTGGTTAAACTGCAATAGTTTTGCAGCTTTGCAACAGAAGCAGGCAGGGGTGTGTGGAGCTGTAGTCACGGCACCCAGCAGCCTCCACCTCTCTTCAATCCAGCTAATTAATTCAAGCTAATTAAACGCTATCAGCAGAGACACGGCAAGGCGAGCCCACGATTGAAAAGCCTCGCTCTCACCCTTCATTAACCGTATGCTTAAAATAATGTCAAATAAATTAAAGGATACATGATGGGTGTTTTTTTTGTTCTTCTTTTTAAATGGCACCAGGGGAGCTACAAAGTTTTTTTTTTCTGTCGAACAGGATAATGGGTGTTAAACAGAGCTCACAGGAGATAAGCTCCCTGGGTGTTGAATGAATTCAGAAAGGTTTGTAGCCTAGATCTACTGAGCTAACACACTATGCAGTGCTTATTGTATGTACACCTGAAAACACTACACAGTGCTTACTGTGTGCACTCCTGAGAACACTATGCACTGCTTACTGTGTGCACTCCTGAGAACACTACACAGTGCTTACTGTGTGCACTCCTGAGAACACTACACAGTGCTTACTGTATGCACTCCTGAGAACACTACACAGTGCTTACTGTATGCACTCCTGAGAACACTACACAGTGCTTACTGTGTGCACTCTTAAGAACACATCGGCTCCAAACATGCCTGGCAAATGTGGCTCCCGGCAAAGCAACCAGCCCCACGCTTAGACTTTGCTCACAAGAGGGTGTTAACCTGTTGGCATGATAACACACCACTTACACATTTTATACTGTATGTCACGGTTAATTAAAAAACACATTGTCATTTCAGATGTATTGCCTGTAAAGTCAGCTTTTGATTAAATTGGCGGATCAATTCTGCTTCCCCTACCAAACTCACTTCAAGCAGCCAGAATATCTATTCTCAATATCTATTACCCTGTCACAAAATCAATCTCTCTCTGATGCACCGGTTCATTTATTTATTTATTTATTTATTTGTACAGTTCCAGCCTATATTAGGCATATAGATACAAAACAGAGATCACAGAGTAGAACCCCCCAAATGATAGAAACACCCAAATCAATAGGATGTGGAGCATCCATTGGCAGCCAGGGCAATACAGGTCCAGGTCTGCATAATGTTTAAATTGTTGTGGAAGGAAAGGTGATCACTTCTCAACAATTCCTGACACATTAACAAAGAATGAATGAAAAAGAGACACAAATCCCAGCAGCAAGCAGATCAGAAATGTACTTAATCCACCTCCTAAGAAAACAACACAGATAGTGTACGTATTTATTCTTTCTCAACACGCAATACATTATCTGTTTAGCAGTTTAGAAACACTCTGCATTAACCCTTATTGAATAATCTTCATCGGCAATGCACTGGCACAACACTGACACGGGTTCTGCAGCTGCAATGTGATGGAGAATGGGGCAGTTATTGATTCACCTTCCTGAAGCAGTCAGATTTCCACCGAATACTTTTTGGTTGCTGGAATTTTGCAAAACTGTGTGTCTAAATTCGGTATAGTTCAGGAATCAGGGTTTTGTTGTTTTGTGTTTGGAAACAAGCAACAATTCTGTAAAATAACACTGTAAATGTATACAGTTCCAGCCATTGTTCTCGAATTGCACGCCTTGTGAATTTTGCATATGTAAATTAAAAAAAAAATGAGCAGTGAGAGAAAACTCCTGCCATTCAGTCCTGGGTCTCTGTTAAGGACATACTTTGAGTTGTCCTGAATTGCATGTTTTTTGTGTCATGTGTCTACTGGAGGCTGAGACCACCTAATACATTTCAATTGTGTCCTATGTAAGATTTGAACCCTGGCCCAGTTGTAAAAGATTGGATTTCTAGTTTTCTTAAGAAATAAAAATACCTCCCTCACATACGAATGTTTCATCAGCTCTTATTTACCCCACAGGCATCCTTGAACTAGATTTCCGATAGCATCCTTTGCGACTCTATTTTTACATGGGAGAGGCAGGTTTTTGTGAGAGTTGTATCTCCCATTTGCTAAATGTTATTGTCTGCCTTCCTTGCCATCTTGGATTGATGTTGTATTCAACCTCTTATTTATATCATTTCATAGGTTCCTATTAGGGTAGACACAACGTCATTTTATTCTGAATAACCAACTTTCCTGTGTTTTGGAATTGTATTTACTGTGGTGTGGGGCAAGTGAATGCAATGTTCACTTAGGCTCGACTGCAGCTCATCCCTGAAAAAAGCAGCAATACTGGGGGTTCCCATGGCAACTGCACAGTTCAATCTCCATAGAAACAAGGCTTACTCAGTCGTAGCAACAGCCAGAGATAGCAGACCTCACAGAGACAAAAAAAAGCTGAAATGTCCTGTTTTTTAAAACACCAGCACACACACACAAACCGTGCAACTCAAAGATACTGGGATGGGAATTACAGAACCTATACCCTTGGTTTATAGAACGTGCCTAATACCTCTGATTTAATTTCAGATCAGTTTGTGTCCCCCTTCATTTAAAAAAAGCTTTTACCACAGAAATATATTCATAACTTCTGAAATAGATTAGCCGAATGTCAATGTATCTGCTGGAATGTGCCAGGCTTGAAGGCTGGTTTATTTACTTTTGTGAACGCTGAAAAAAAACATTTCCCTGCGTTTGTCAGAATTGGCCCCCTGTGTGAGTCTTTCCTGGAGAGATAAGAGCTTGGAGCGTGAATCTGACATTCAAATAAGAGCCAGTGCTTTCACCTTTTAGTGAATTTCAACTGTCACAGCAAAACAAACAGAGATCATGCTTTCACGTCATGCCTGAATATTAAAGAACTCTTTCTTCACTGTTGGTGAAAAAGCTTCCTTATAATTTTCTAACTGCACTTCCAAGCTAGTTGTGATGACTAGCAATTTATTAAGCAGTAATTGCTGCTTAAGTTCGTCTTGCAGTCGAACCTAATTAGTTCATCTTGCAGTCTGAATTAAACGCTTGGTGATGGGGGGCCACTATGAAAGGCTATATATAGAATAAAGATTGATTGATTGATAATTATGGTATTAATTTGCTGGTTAAGTAGTTAGGATAGTTTCTTTAGTATAATTAAATATATTTCTAGTTGCCTCTTCTTACTACTTTTGCAAGGTATTACCAGAACTTCTAAAAATAGATTTTCTATCTATTTAGATCTATATGTATATATATATATCTATATATATTGTAGAGTGCATGGGGGAAGGCAGCAGGACAGTACAGCGGTATCAGCGTTGTGCTTTAGTGTGAGAGGTCCCGGGTTCACGCCTGCCCTCTGCCTCTGTGTGGATTGCCTCGCCCTGTGTGAGGAGGGAACCAAGGTCACTACAAATAATATGATTATAATCCAGAGTCGAAAATGTCTCTCTTGCAGTACCTGCCCTACCAATTAAGGGACAGACAGACTATAGTTTCAATCAGTTCATTCACCTCCACGCACACATACTGACTTCACCTCTAACAGTCTTATTGATAAACTAATGAACAGACAAACAGGGGGAGCCAGTCCCTCATCCTCTTTAATATTAAAATGTATTTAATAAAACATGTGGAACAAAAGGGACAAGAAAGTGCTTAACAGTCCCATGTTCTCAATCACAACAAGTCAGCAGGAGCTTGAAATATTAAATAGCTCTATTATAGGACCTAACCGGATGCTCAACTCCCCCAGAGAATTCCTGGCCAGTCTGGGTCTCGCACAGACACACATCTCCACTTATGTTTGTGCATCGCGCAGTGCAGTGTGCTGCGGTGTGCTGTGCTTAAAGATAAACAAAGCCTAGTGAAGCAAAACAAAAAAACAAAAAGAACGGCAAGTTAAAAAGACAGGCTAGCTTGACATATCAAAAGCATTGTGACAACTCTAGATTGTATAAGCATGGGAAGTTTATAAAGGTGGGAGATGGAGAGCGTGATGGCAGCTGTCAGGACACTGTGTGAAACCACAGCAGATGGAAATTTACATCTGTGCTTTCATGGTTGAAAAATGAGAGTGAACTTGGGCATGCGCTCAAGGCCATTGTCGCTGGCTGTTCCAGAACGGATTCCACACACATTTTCACAGCTGACTGGACCATATCTGTGTGGCCTGACCCCCCAGCACAGCGCCATCTTCTGCTGAGTAACAAAGCTGCAGCTTGTCACATTCTGAGTCTGATTCTCAGGGAGATGTAGACGACTGGGGGGGGGCGATTTCTTTCCTCATTAAATTCTGCAATATACCAGTTAACCACCTGTTGTAGCTGGAGCATGCAGCATTTGGTCACAAGCTTGAGTACCAACAGCTAAAACTACATTGGATTTTTAATGCACAGTCAATAGAACATGAAAATGAGTTTAGTGAAACTCTCTTCCAGATTAATTGTCTACACTGTCTTTGGAAAGTGACTGATTGTATCAGATCATGTATCTGTAACTTCCATTAGAATGCATTAGGCCTGTCCCGACTGTCTGTCTTACTCATGCAGTGACACTGGAACAATTTTTAAAGTGGGGGTGCTGAAAGCCATTGAACAAAACTGTAACCCCTGTGTTTGATGGAAGCCATGCAAAGCCAAGGGGTGCTGCCGCACCCCCAGCACCCCTAGTTCCAGCGCCTTGTACTCATGTGCAGTAAAGAGATATGTAAATGTCTTTTAAATTACTTAAAACAAGAGAGAGGGCTACAGCAAACAGGGACAACAGAATATTTGAAATGTATTTTGACAATGGAAAAGAAAAGCTCCAAGGTCCAAGAGAGAAAAAGCAGATCCACAGAGAACATTTTACAGAATGGCATCTTTTCACGCCTCCAGTGACTCCTTTCTCAGTCATCGACCCTGATCCCTCTAAGAGCGAGTGTGACTCTCCCTTCTACTTCTGTTGCTATTTTCTTCTAACTATTTCCTTTATTACTTCTCTCTCTCTATAAATCATGATTAATTGCTGGCAATGTTGTAACGGAAAACATTCTAAGAAATAATTGGACTAGGTTTGGTCTGGTCTTTATGTCATGTTGGCCAGTTACAACAGATTACTGTGCATTCATCCCTTAGCAGTCTTCAAATACACAAATAATCAATTGTCAAACATCAAAGCTTACAAAGCCACGAGGGGAAATAGCAACAACTAAATAAGATGGCCTCAGTCATTTGCATCCTTTTTGTTATTTTTAAATCCTTGCATGCTTTAAAATTATTTCCAAAACAACAACAGCAACAACAAAACCTCCAACATATTTCAAGTCTAAATACAAATAGGAGTTCAAACAACCACAAGCTGTGGACCCTGTGTTTAAGTACATGCACCACTTTCTTGCAAAAAGGACAGAAACATTCTCAGTAAACTTGCTTGACTTCACACTGCACACTCATTGGGTAACTTCAACCATCAGTAGGAGAGATCCATTTCTGCTTACCAGCAAATATGTACTGTTACACCTGTTTAATTCTTCCCAGAAAAAATGTCTATCCCTTTTACACTTTCTTTCGAATTGAGCCAAGGTTGTGAGTGCGAAAAAAAAACAGGCATGTTGACTGTAAAAGAGGAAGGGACAGCGAGAAAGAAGGGGGTGATAAAAATAGCTGAGAAAGCAGGCAAGAGGTTAGAAAGAGGGGGAAGAGATGCAGTATGAAAGAGATTGAAGATGCAAGAGTTTAACTATGATTCAGAGCAAAAAATATCTGTCAGAAAGACCAGTGACACAGACTATGATGCGTGCATGTGTGTGTGTTGGCTTTTGTAAATCAATTCTGTGTCAGAGATGATTAATATATTATAATTAAATCTGGGGCAATGCTTAAATGTCTGATAAAAATGTTAATATCATTAAATCTTGTGCTATGCTTAGTTGTCCCGTTCTATCATTCTAACATTTTAATCAATAAATGTTAAAGTTAATTATAAATCATTGTGAACTGTACCGAGAATCTGACATTGTTATTTGCTAGTTAAAATACAATTACCGGTAGATGATTTGTATAGCTGTACAAATGACAATGCATTCGGCAGTGTGTCAAATTGGTGTTCACAGCAGTATTGTGAAAATATGACAACTTATTTACAGGAAAATAGTTAGGAGACTGCCAGAAAGGGAGGCACTTAAAAAATAGAATTGTCTGATACTTATTCTCCTGGCAATATGTTTATTTTATTTTTTTCTTTTAATAAGTTTTGTAGCAGAGAGACAAGGATCAAACAGCAAACTTGTGGCCCATGCTGCTAGGTTGTCTAACTGTCTGAAAGCAAATAGTGCTTCATTAAACAGTGACACCTCCCCCCCATCTGTCCTGCAGTGATTTTCTTATTGTCTCTACTACTGCTCTGTCTCTGAAATTCAGCTCTGCCCCATTGAGTATATCCCCAGATCCTAACAATTATGGACTGTGAAAACCTCCTGATAGTTCCTCCATACCTCACCAGCACCTCAGAAGCTTTCTTTAACCCTAATATCTAATTCAGTGCAGCTAATGAACTCTCATGAGGTTGACCAATAAAGACAAAATGTATTAGAATAAGAGCCATCCATTAGGAGTTTTGGGTGCAACTGAAGATGTCAATGGAATAATCTACCAATATTTGGGCTTCAGGCCAGGTCCCTACCAAGTTTGCTATGGTACCCAATTCATTGTGGGTTTGGGGTCATGCACATGTTAAATTATTTTGGTAATTCAGTCCATTGGAGTCTCCTGGGAACCCCAACAAATTCAAGGGCGGGGAATGAAAGATTGTGTAATTCAACTTGTAACTCATATAGCACCAGTGACTAGTAACCCTAAGGATGGGCCATTAGAGTATATGTTTTTATGCAACGAGTGAGGGGAGAAATAAAAAAGGATTGACATGAAACAGCAGTTTAACTGCATAGAGACTGCACTGAAACTATAGGGCAAGATCAAAAGCATATCTTCCCTGCCCCGGCTATAGTTTGCTGCTGGAATCTATGCTAATACAATGTTCGTTGGGTTTCCAGTGGGAATACAGGCAGTTAGTTCTTAAATCTTCAGATTAATGTTGAGGCGCTGATCATTATTAATGGCAGTAGCAGAAACAGGTAATTAAGTAATTCATTAAAAAGAGGCTTTTGTCTCATTTACTGTAATTGTGATGTCATTTTGGAATCTGACAGTGAGAGTATGGGGTGGTGTTTAGGCACACTTGAAGAATGTCTGACTGAACTGTTTCAAAATAGCTAGGCACGGCTCACTTCTCAAGCCTGCCAGCTTTTCACAGCTTCAGCCACTTCAGGGACCTTCCCTGATGTGCTTTTAATGTGCTAGTTTTAAATTGTGGTAAAAGCAGCAAATGTTCTTCATGCCTGTTAAAGAAAGAACAGAGCATAGAGCGATATGCAGTCTGCCTGTCTGTCTGCATTTTTAAAATTAAATTAGCTAGACCACCGTTATTTAATTCCTGTAATGTTACATTTGAACCACCTATTAAAATTGGGATTTTTAATTGAACACAACAAAAATGAGAATTATTCATTTTTCTCCAGACACCCTCCCCCATTTTATTTTTCCATCAATCTATCCTTCTTAAACCCTCTTTGTCTACAATATTACCAAAACATTTGTCTACTTGACTTCATTTCTTAGTTGGAAATTGAAACAAAAGCTTAATCTAACATGTATATAAAATCTCAGAAAATATGTAATGGCAAATAGATTCATTTAGGAGTGTGGACTACAAACAGTTCACTTTAATTTTTAAATGACCATGTTTTGCTTGGATCACCTTAAAAAGCTCTGACCAGCATAGACTAGAGCTGGTCATTGCTGGCTGTCTCCTTAGTTACTTGGTTATTATGAAGTATAATAAGTTCAGTGCATTTTAAATTATTCCATTCAAATATCAAATATATTGAAACAATGCTATGTGTACTGTATATTTTAATGCACAGTTTTTAGTTTCTATAGACACAGATAGATACATACAGCTGATATCGACACATACATAGATAGACAGACAGATAGATGAGATGACCACAAACATTTCTTCTACAAGGAACCTGTCTCCCTTGTAGTGTAGGCTCTGGCACTGACCTCTCCATGGATTAAACTGTAACTTTGGAGTCATTATCCCTGATTTACAGAACCAAAACACCTGTCACATTCACATCCCATGTCAGGGCAAGATGTGACTGGACCTGTAATTGGACTGCGAGGCAGCTCAGTCTTTGTTAATCACTCTTCATTTCTCACTGTGACCAGAAGAATTCCTTCAGCTGTGTTCTGAACAAGCATTAATGGGCCCGCCAAAAAGATAAAGGTCTCAAGTGGGCAATTCCTCATTAGGATTACTTCACCAGTAAATGGGCTTGAACATTTTTGGCTGTCGCTTTGGTCTCTCACAGCAGGAAGTCAGTGAAAAGCACTGTCTCATTGGTCTCTCGCAGCGGGAAGTCAGTGCCTAGGGGCAAACCTGCCTTTGCTGTTTGTCAAAAGCTTCTGTTGCTGGGGTCCCAGACTGGCTCATCCAGTTAAGGAGTGCATGATGACTCACACAGCTTGGATGGCACCAGGTCATGTCCAGGCTGTGCAAAGAGGCCAAACTTTGCTGGGGACCCCGAGGGGGCGTCAAAATGGCTCTGATGCTCCCGGGGTTGAGGAGATGGGAAACAGGCAGGGATTCTTTCTCCTCATCACGCAGCCGCAAACCCTGCTGGCCAGACATCCAGCACATTCAGAGTGGATAAAAAGTAGGGCTGATCTCTGTTCTCCAGGATCGGTAGCCCGCCCACCTCTGCTCTGGATTGCTTGGTGTAAAATAGATTCTGGCTTTAAGCTTGTGAGATCGGAGGAAGCTCACACACCCTCAGAACATTTGTGCTGTGTGGGGACTCGCTGCACTTAAGAGAAAAAAAAACAGGAAAGCAGGAAAGGGGGCTTGGGTGTGCCAAATATATTTACAGAAACAAAGCAATTACCTAATTGACTGAGCACTAGCTGCGTGGGTGGTGATTAAAAAGGATAGACTAGCACTGGTGTACTTTAATTGGTTGAATGGGAAATTTTGATAAATTTAGACATAAAATAATCTTCCTCAATTATCTTTACAAGCTCTCTAACCGATCATGTAAACCAGCCTGGATGCTTTGTACATGGTTAAGCTGATTGGTGAGTAAGTGGGCGTTGGCAGTCCACGTCTAGCTGTGATGTAATTGAAATGTAATTCCCCGTTTCTCTCTTCTTCTGCCTCCAGAGCATCGGAATGAAATAGGAGTTTTGTTTAACCCAAGAGGAAATTCCAGCTGAGCCGAGGAGGAGAGATGTTTTATTAAAACGCATTAGGTGTTGGGGTCTGACAGGGCTGGGCAGAGCAGGATGAGGAGAAGATTTATAAGAGGCCGCTGGCTGAGCTCTGCAAGATGAGATGCTCATAAAATCTCAAGCCAGAAGGGAACTGTACGCTGAGCCTGGCTATACTGCACACACCACCTTCAACTGCCTCAACTGCATTATTCCTACTCTTAATATCTGCAATGCAATGTTGCCTTGGATCTCTCACTTTCTTTTTATGCAACCAACAAGAAGTCAGGAAGAGTGCCTGAGCCAATTGAAAAGTTCTGTTACATTGTATAATAAGGAAGAGCTCTGCCACAGAGGATGTATCGATAGTTTGAAATACCCTTCCACGTTACAAACCCAAAGCAATAAAGAAAAACGCTCTCAATAAATGCCTGCTTTTAGAAAGAAAAAAACAGAGAGGTTCCTATATTCTATCAAACATTAATATAAAGAAACTGCTTTTTAAACACATGGAACAAAACACAGGAGCAAGCTGGTCACATATCTAACAAAAAGATTTTCCTTAGAATTGTAAAGAAGCTTATTAAAAAGAACTTTTCTCCAGACAGTTTCATGGCAGCAGATAATCTTCAACTTTGTGGCCGGGGAGCAGTTCTCTCGGGTTGCTCTTGCTGCTGTCAGCTCTGACATTTCTTTTTCGACAATAAATGTGCAGAGATGTCCCAGCAGCACCTGGCTCATCTTGCCCCCTCACCAGCCTCCTCCAACTCAAAGCTCCCCAGAAAGGTCAAACTGTCTAGGAGACAATACCACAGATATCAAAGTGCTGCCAAGGTGGTCCAGGGGAAAATTCCACACAATCTCCAGGTATCCAGATCCCTATCCTCTGTCCTTTTGACTCTAAGACACTTCCATCTGTGGCATTATTGCATTCATGTCCTGTGAAGTGTTCAGTGTCCATTCAAGTGTTATAGAAAATCTGCAATGTTTACAAGAACCATATTACTGTACCATTGGTGTATTCCGTGTTGCTCATATCACATTAATATGTTTTTAAACAAGTATCTTTTATATATATAATGCACCTGGAGAACTGCTCAACTTTTACTCAAGCGCATTGGCATGGAGAATCGTAGTGTATAAAAATAAGGGGCTGATTTTATACAAGTGTTTTTAATAGTGGGACTGGATAAAGTAAATGCTGCAGCGTTTTGAATTGTGACTGATGGGAGATGCCTGATCCTAGTCTTCGTTCTCCCTACAAGAAGGAACCCTGTATGAGTGTAAGATTGACATTACAGCACAGAAAGATGATCAATCCTGCCAGTTATAATGGCACTGCATTCCCAAAGCAAATTTAGACTGGCTTCTCTGTTCCTGCATGCGGTGTACATACAAATTAGCCCTTAAATTGCCTATGTACTTCAGGGTATATGCAAGAGCCACCATCTGCAGTATACACATTACTTCTATTCAATTAACAACAAATCTCATTGCAATGCATTGAAGTCAAAGGAGACTGTTGTTATATTATTTTTCAGCTATCATATAGGAAAATTATGGTCCCAAGGAAGACAAAAATGTACTCATCAAGTCCACAAGTCTGCAAGTTGTTCCCAGTTTTAACAATGATAAAAAATGAGCTCAATAGCTCTCTATTCACTTCACCACACTGCATCCCAGTCTCCCGGCATTAACCATGTAGCCAAATTCATTCCCATTTCCTCAGATAGTAGGCCACGTTGCATCTCAATCCATCTGTTCCTAGTATATAAAACAAACTGTAAATGACAGTATAATCTGGTAACAGGCAACCACAGATTACTGCATTGTTAGGCACAAAGATTTTGTTATAGTACACTACAGCCCACAGGGAGACAACTTGTTTCACATATGTTAAAAATAATTGTGATTGTTTTGATATTTTTTTCCTTACTGTATGTCCCAGGGAGTTTTGTTTTAACAAGGCAAGTGCTCTTAAAGAAGAAGGACAGCAAGTAACCCACGCCGTTGTTTTGAGAAACATCTGATCTTTGGTTGGATCAAATTGATGTACCCAACTTTATTTCCCATCCCCGGAATTTTGATTCCTAAATTGACCTCTGTGGTCTAATTCAATACTGTAGAGTAGAAGATACTCTGGGAGCAATCCCCCAGAGCATGTGGACAAAAAGATTTTTAAAATGTATCTGTGAAAAAGGTAGCAACAGCAAACAGGGAGAATGTAGTCAAAGTTGCAGGGTGTTCGCCAACTCACAAATAACATGGTGATTTATGAATGCTGGCCTTAGTTCCTAAGTAACACTGATTACCAATTAACATGACAATTATTACATTTGCACTATAGCACATACACAGCTAAGACTACAGACCCCCACCCCTTCCTGCCAAGTCTGTGCTCAATATCCAAAGTGAAAATGACAGATACACAAATGTGCTGACTGTTCCATTTATTATTTAATGCTTCCAATAAATATTTGCCTGACCTGACACAGTGACTAATATCTCAGAGTATCCAGCTTGATAAATTATACAACCCTGGAATTTCAAATCATCTCTCTCTCTCTTTCTCTCTCCATAACTCTGCACCGTTTCATCTGTAGGTCTTCATACCACACAGCGGTAGGGGAATAGAGACTGAACTCTGCATGTCAGCAATCATACTTCTCAATCTGCACAAGGCACAGACAGCCCTAATGCAGGCAGGAAGGCATTTTCAGAAGCTGAGCACCACCATCACCTCAGCTAATGAATGTAAAAAGATACAGGGAGGGAATTAGGAGCAGGACACTTAACATGGCATAGCAGCGAATGTACTGTTCATATGAATGTACATCTTGTCTAATGCAAAAAGATATATATATATATCTCTTTATCTAGACAGACACATACAGCTGTCAGGTCGCAGTCTATAACAGTAACACTCTCGCTCCCTACTCTCTATGCAGCAGTAGATACAATTACTGACACAGATCAAGTTTCTTGCCTCTAAAATCCTTTCTATTATTTCTATGAATATTTTATGAATCATTTTTACCACAATCTTAAACGTGTCACCACCAAAGCTGTATATTACTATTTCAATCTTCCCCAGCAATTTTCAAACATTTGTACCTTTATTTGGCTGACTACCTGCAGCACTGCATAAGGCTTCCTATCACAGACATCAAACATACATTAGATCTCTTCAGTCAGTACTGAACTTTAAGTAACGGTGTCTGACACTCATTTCTGACTTCTCCCTCCTGGACAATCCAGTTAGTATCTGTTTTATTGCCACTGGGGAGTTAACGTTAACTCTTACTGCAAAATCATACTAGTGGAACAAGCAGATAAGTGTTGAAAAATTAAAAAATGCAAAGGATGGGTACCATGCTGCAGACTTGCTAAAGTGAAATAATTTTGCATACTATTTCAAATCGCAGGATCTAAGTGTAGAGTAGACCATTTCTGAGCAGGCATTCTCCATTACGGGGAAGGACATCCTGGCTTCGAGTTATTTGCAAACTCACAAAGGAATTTCCATGGTGACATATGTCTAAATGTATTACTATGTATCTTTTTATTACTGCAGTAGACTCCCACTGGGACCAGACACTGTTCAGACTAGTTGGTTGGAGAACTGATTGTAACTTGCACCATGCTCAAAACAAATGTGTCTATTGCTTAATGTTTTTTATATTTGTTTAATCAAAACCAAGTTTTTTTTTTTGTGTGTTTTTTTAAAAGGCACATTACAGATTTGGTTTGCATATAGCTGCTGTCATCATGCACTGTGACATGGGAAAATATGTAGTTCTGAATTTTGTCTGTCTGCAACAATTTTATCTTATTTCATTAATTGTTTGGCTACTACTAGGCTCCTGTAGACAGTTAATGTTTGAAACAAAAATGCAGCCTGCAGAGTTCCTTGTAAGGAACTTTTAACATGCAGTGTATTTGTCCACGCCGAGAGTAGATATTTTTAAAACAATCTCTAATAAACTTTTCTCCCTTTTATTTGTTTTTAAACTTTTTATGTTGTATGCTCATAAAAATTCAAGAGTAGTCCAGATGAGCAAACAGACAATACTCCAAGCCCAGTACCTGTCGTCTCAGAGCTCACAGCCTAATCAAATATACATAGCTGAAAATACTATGAATGCCAGCCTGTGTGCGTCCAACCCAGTGGGAGCTGGCATTGACACCGAGCCTGGCATCAGCGTTTGTGTGATGGGAATACATTCTAAAGCAGTCCCTTTCTGTCATTATAGACAGCCTGTGAAGGAGCTCATGCTCGCTAATTGGTACACTTGTTAAATGATTCACTCAGCACTATAACACAACCTCCACCTTCCTTTTCCTCACACTGTGGATGCACAACCCATCCCAGCAGACCCCATATGAAGGAGCATACACAGGCATTGTTTATGCTATCGCGTGTTAACGTACGCTTAGGGGGTCACTCATTAGAGGTTGTCAGCACTGCTTCCTGTAAACAGCGCTTCCCTAAGACCACACGGGGTTACGGTTAGGGATAGCAAGACACAGATGTAGCTGCTACACCTGTGTCTTGCTAAGCTGTCAGCACCTCCTGCTCTCGTTTTCAGTACAACACTGCCACGTACAGGTGGGTTTTGAGAAAGTTAAGTTGCTTCCTCCATGCTTGGCTCTGTTGCATTGCTACCAATCCCAATATCCTTGTGAAGCGGAACTAAAATAGGTCTCAGATTTGGAACATGACAATTTTCTTAACTGGTACACAAAGAGCAGAGCCGTCTACATGAGGCATCACGTTTCAAACTTAAAAAAAACATACATTTTCTAAAAAGTAAAAGATCAAGCGACATCAGCTGAAAATCCAAGGCATTTTTATTAGGTTCAATTTTTCAAAATTATTCACATTCTTTTCCCAACAACACCCCTCCCCCAAAATGAGTTTTAGACCAGCAAGTCCCCAATTCACTTATGTTGTAGTAACAGAAGGAAAGAACTAAAAGAAAGCATTCCATGTCTCATTTTCTTTATTGAAACATATGAAATAAAGATTTATCAATAAAACTTAAAACAAATTGAAATTGAGGAAACCGAGCAACCGTGGTGGACAATAAGCTATGACTATCCAGTAATGTTGAGTTTTACTGAGCTTCTAGAAATAGTTTTCCTGCAGGTCATTACAAAACCAGTAATGGCCTATCAATTTTTGTTTAAACCAAGACAAGTCTCAAGAATACAAATTTCAATGCCCCACACAGAATCCTTTCTGAGATTATTCACACAGAAAATGCAGATACATCTGTATTCACAAATTCACACACACAATATGGAGCAGTGGGCTAACTTGTTAGCCCCTGATGCATTGGTAGAACTTAGTTAGGCCACAGTGCCTGACTATTTAAGAACACTAAAATTAAAAGAAAAAACACAACAAATAGACCAAAATACAAAACACAGTAGACAGGTCCACCACTGCTGTGTGCACTGCAGCACCTTTAAAATGACATGGATGGGAATACCCCAATGCCCATATTTTGACAGGGACAACCGGATGGAGCACACTGAATACAGTAAAATGATTGCTTCGCACTGGGAGGTTTTGTGGTAAGGTCAAGATTGATCAGGATCAAGACTGATCAAACAAACAAACAAACAAACAAACAAACAAACAAACAGTCTCCAACACTCCCAATCGCAATACAGGAATTCTCACTGTCACTGTGGTGATATGTCCTCCTGCTTGGTACAATTGAGAGTCAGAGGCTCCAGCCTCTGCCAAGGGGGGGGGGTTGGGTGGGGGGTGGGTGGGCTCTGCTCCGAGCCCCCACCTTCTCATGTGCGCCTGTTTTTCGCTCTCTTGGCCTGGCGTTTGGTGTCCTCAAGGGTGGCGCTGTCTCCTCCTCCTGCCAGACCCAGTGCTCGCACCCCCTGAGCACGGCTCGCTAGCTGGAGCAACACTGGGATCACCTGAAACAAAGAAATAGCAGTTATAACACTGGCTGCTCACGCTGCTGAGATGCAAAGATCACATCTTGGAAATGTTAATAAATCTTAAATGTTAAAATGCCACAGTATTATCCTTGGAAATGTCAAAATCGTACTCTGAACAGTAACATGTCTACATGAATGGTCATAGGTTACATGGCTAACATAAGCGGTACTGTAGGAGACTGAAGTACTTTCTCATGGTTGTAAGCAGCCAGCAGGAGCAGCAGGGTGAGGGGAAGTGCAATGTAGGAGCCTTGAGACACGTCCTGGTCAGGCAGTTTATGCTGGGGGAAACACGCAAAGAACAGTGTTAAAACAAAACACCAACATTTGGAAAACACAAAAACCTAGTGCTACCCTTGCAAAATAACCCCCCTTGAGTCAATCTGAAGGAAGGTCGCTGGACTGCTCACCGTCGGGTTGAAGGTCAGGGTGACATGCTTGTGGTAACCAGATGAGCTGAAGGAGACCTGAGGCAGAGAGAAGTCGTACTGCGAGTGGGAGAGCGTGGAGTCCAGCACCATCACGTAGTTCTGCAGAGCAGGGAGAGAGAAAGAACAGGAAGGGTCAAAAAGATGAGGTTTAGTGTGCCTCGGACCACATCACAACCTTAAAGTCACTTAGCAACTTAACATCAAGTGGTTTCTTACAACCATGAAGCTACATTTATGGTACATTGCTGCGTCAACATAAACTATAGTAAGCCACCTATTGTAGTGGAAGCCTGGAGGGTTATTTTCTTCTACACAGTAGTGGATGAGTCACTGCTATACCCAGTTATTGACACATGAAAAAAAACAAAAAAAAGTGCATGAGCGCAGGGGTGCTCTACTGTACTGTTACCTCTCCATTACGTAGCAGTGGTGGAAAGTGGAAGAAAAGAGACTGTCCCAAAGACACAGTCTGAACAGGGTTATCCAGATTGCCACTTTTGTAAAGCTTCACCTGTTCAGAGAACAAGATATGCATGAGGAACCATTGTTTTGTATTCTGTTTCAGTCTTGCAGATTGTTCCTATGTGCTTTAAGTAAACAGAAGTTTAAGAGCATCGATCTTCACTGACCTCGAACATCTATTTTCTGAGTTTGCAATCACAACGACTACTCTTTCCTTTCCCCAATTCAGACACCAGGGATGCAAAGCTAAGCAAACCTATAAAATGCATGCATAATAATACATTTAAAAAGCAGGCAAGGGGGCCGCTTACCCAGAGTGTGGGGAGGAAATCAGGAGAGGTGATCACGTTGCCACTCAGATCAAACTGGTTGATCTGTCGGAACGCAATAATGTTCACACTCTCAATGTCGCTGTTGCCAACCTGCAAAAATGTACAAGGTCCTCTTTATGGCACACTATTCAACCCATCAAACATACAGAATGTAAACTGCTTTGACTACAGACTCAACCAAATAAAGGATGCTATACCATACAAGAAATATCCTTCAACTCAAGTTTACTTCACCCCTCACAATATGTAGGTCAAGCATCTTAAGAATATCTGAAGTGACAGGCAGTTTTCAACTAACTGGTTGAAAAGGAGGGTGTGAATAACTAACAAACTTTGAACAACACTCCACCTGACTGTGTAAAAATGAGTTCATATAAAAGGACACACAAACGCCAGTTATGCATTTTTTAAACTGTATATGAACTCATTTTTTCATAGTAAAAAATGCTGTGTTAACTGTTGAATAGCATCAGTCACTTTAATTATTCCCTTATTAACATTCACATAACACAGTGAATGGTGTCAAATGAGCGATAACAGACTTGTTACTATTACTGAACACAAAACCAGGCTTTGAAATGCGGGTTGTTCTAAATTTATTATAGCAGGTGGCATTGCCAAAGGTACTTGGCTCTGGGATAGAAGTGGTTTTGGCACAGACCTCGATGGCACGGTGCTGTGGCAGTGCTCTCTCGATGTGGTCGTTGCCCTCGGCTCGCAGCTGGATCAGGTACTTGCACCCCGGCTGTAGAACCAAACAGAGAACACATTATTAAGTTAGAAGTGTGCATTGCATCTTAGATTGCAGGCAAACGTCCTTTGTACTCACCAGCAAGCCACGCAAGCGGAACTTGCCCTCCTCGTCCGTGACTGTGTCTTCAGCATACAGGCTGCAGTCGCCCTGCCCGACCGCCTCCACAGAAACACCCTGCTCAGCATCACCGCTCAGAGACGACACTGTGCCATAACAGCTGGGGGGACAACAGGCTGAATCAGAAAAGTGTTGGAATAAATAAGGATACTAATATTAATTGAGGATTACTGCTCTGCAACAACGGCAGGAGATTCTAGTTTAGTCAGCCGTTCTGCTTTTAGTATTGAAAACAACTGGATGTGATATGTTTCAGGCAGGTTACAGCTGACCAAACTGCCTTGGATTGTCTGCTCACCTGTATGCAGTCTTGTACCCGGTGATGGCTATGTTCAAAGTCTGCCCCTCCTCCACCTCGATCGACTGGGACGCAGGTTCGAATCGGAACTCCTTCATCATGGGCTTGAAGTAATACTGGCCGGGACTCTGTGTGCACACGAAGTACAAGGACAGCTCAGCTCTCTGTGACATTTAAACACTGCAGCACATTAATATAACTCTTAACAGTTAGTTTAACTTGAAGTCCCATTTCATTTTCCCCACTGCAGCCTTGTCAGGGATGATTCTGGATAGGTTTTGGTCTCAATGGTCCCTCTCTTACTGGAGATTAGAATTCAGTGCATGTCTGTACCAGGTTGTTGAAGGCAAGGACTCCGCTGTCCTGGGTTAGCAGATTGGAGCGGAACTGCCCTCCACTCAGAGAGAGCAGAACTCCCGAGAGAGGCTGGCTGTCCTCAGACTTGATCTGGGGGAACACAAAGCAAACATTAACCTCCGACAACATATAACATTGCTGTTTTTCTACATGCCTTTTCATATTTCGAATTTGATAGTTTTTTTTTTTTTTTTTTTTTTACCATTTAATTTCTAAAAAGGTCTCCAGCTCCAGCTTGATAAAGATTTGTATGTGAGTACACTTAACCATGTAATGCGCAAGCATTTTATAAATGAGAAAAGCTACTTTATTTATAAAACTAGACTCTGGTTATTGTACAAAACATTTAAACATTTTAAAAAACAACAATATAGAGGCGTGCATAAAAATAACAGTATAGAGGCACTGCATCATAGGTGATAGAGAAGTGGGCATTACAGGGTTAAACAATACATCGTCTATAACTTCAAACACTGACTCCAGACTAGTAAATGGGTCTTTATCCTAACTGATATTGGACTTCACTACATCTTTGTTGTGATTCCAACAGAGTTTGTGGTGTAGCCCTTTACCTCAAAGGTGACACCCGCCAATGCAAAGGCCTTGAAGTCCCCCTGTGTGCTCTCAACTGGGCTAAGCACAAAGCCCTCCTTGCTGGCAGTGATGCTGTACTCGAGGTCCCGGTGCAGGGGGCCCACACTGTGGAAAAATCAGCATGGAGCATTAGCTTGGAGTACTACCGATAAGAAAAGGATCAATTGCACTGTAACTAAATGCAGGGAAATATCTTTGGATATGCTGTTTGTTTATATTGTATTTTGCATCTCAAGAGCATTGATTTCAGGAGCACGAAGGTTTGAAAACATCTGACACTACCAAGGAGCTCTCTATTTGTATAATCTGAACAGCATGGTGGTGCACTGCAGCTTTATAACCTCTGTTACCTGTAAGCTCCCCCCTCATTGGTTGCGACAGTAAGTAGTGGCGTGGCAGCCCCCTTCTCAGAGATGGTGATTTCTACTCCTTCTAGTTCTGGGTGTATCTGACCCTCCAGGAAGAGACCAGCTTTCCCCTCCACCTCCACCAACTGGCCTGGGCAGTTCTCTGCAAGGGCATTACACGCAAAGGGAATAATCACTATATATTTAATACAATCTAGTATAGGAGCCAGCCCAATAAAATATGAAACCTCAATCTAGAGGGAAAACACAACTGGAGCATGGTGTAAATGAATATCCTTACCTCCAGTGATGGTGGCTTCCACCTCAGGAGGGTAAAACAGCAGCTCTTTGGATGAAGGGGTTACAGTGATCTTCTCACCAGCCCTGAGAAACAAATGCAAGAAAAAGGACCATCAGTATTGTTTCTCATTGTCTACAGGCAGATATAAAGTAACTGTTCATTTGAATGAATTAAAACACAGGTGCACAGTTCAGCGGCAGCCTCAGTACCTAGCCCAGTAGGAGAACTCGTAGCTGAAGGGACCGTGCAGATCCTCGGCTCTCTCCTGGACAGGGGGGCTCTCCTTGCCCTCCATCTCACCTCTTCGCTCCCGCTCCTGCCTGCGTAGCTCAATCTCCTGCAGCTGCTGCTCCTGACGCTGCTCCTGGAGGGACTTGAGAGGACCGAGCACTAGGGCTGGCTCACTCTTGATAGAGGACCTGAAATAAATAGAAAGGGAATCACTACAAACACACGCTCAGGGCTGCCCTGTTTGTGAACCACTGAGAGCAGGAGACAGCACACACACTGTGTGGATTCCAGCTACAGTTGCCACTCACCTGATGGTAACAGTGACATCCATTAACTTATCCGTGGTGATGACCCCAGTCACATGATGCCGAATGGCAGTCAGAGTCAGAATACTTGGAGCAGACCTGAGGAAACACACACCATCAAAGAATAGTGCAATTTAGTAAAACATGTTTTCTTTTATGGTGACTCCTTACAGCAACTTTTTAGGTTTGCGATTTGGTACTTTAAAGTTGCTATAAAGCCTGTGCTTACACATGTACACATAAAAATCCCCTGTTATTACTATAATCTTCCCTGCTATCTTGGTAACGTGACTGGAAGCAGAAGGATTCTTACGTGTCGTAAGTGTAGAAGTCCTGCTCAAACTGATGACATGAGCGTGGAGTGACCTTGTACACACCTGAGAGGAAGCAGAGAGGGGACAGGTTAGTGATGTCAGCACAGACAGAAATACCTCTCCAATAGTACACTAGGAAGCAGGGGTGACTGCGGCAGTACCTGGCTTGGACAGGCAGAAGCGATTGACTCCCTTGGACAGGTTGTAAACCCCCACATTCTCAGGACCGCTGCCATCCTGGTAGAACTCCTGAAGCAGATCAACAGGGGACCCACTCAAAGATCAACAGTGACACTCACACTACTAACCAACAGTCTACTCGGGATCCATCATTCAGCTGATGCTATGACAGAGCCCCTTATCACACAAGACAACCTTTTTACGTTGTCTCCTGTTGCTGTCTATCAAGTTACAGAATAGATTTATTTCTGGTGAATACTCAGGAATTGGTCAAAGTGGTTTGAAGGTACTGACCAGTGTGATGGCGTGGGACAGCGAGCAGCGCAGCATGTATCCAGTCTGCTTAAACTCCACCCCCAGCACGTCCTCCTCCAGCACCTCCACCTCCACGGACTTGTGTTTCCAGCACCACTCCTCCTGTCCGATGCTCACTGAAAAAAGAGTGAGAAAATCTTTCCTAATCCCCTCCCTTTACCTGGTGTAATCAACAGTTTACTTGCTGTCGACTTTAATCCTCAATTTACACAAACACCTAACCTTGAGCCATGTATTTATAAAAAAAAAAAAACACACACACACACACACACACACACACACACACACACACACACACACACTTATGCATCTAATTCAGACCGTACCTTTGTATTTGCCAGGTAGGACGCTGTTGAAGGAGAACGGGACGGACTCCCCTTTCCCAGAGAGCTGAGCGCTGCGCTTTTCACCCTGACGGCTCAACGGCTGCAAGGTCACTGTGAGGTCACCGCAGACAGCTGTGAATGAGGGTCAGTTATTACACAGATTCGCTTAGAGGACAGTTCCAGTGATATATTAAACTAGAATGACTGTTCTAAACAGTTCCGGAGGCTGACTCACCCAGGCATGAGACCTTTCCAGAGACAGAGGCCATGAGCTGAGTGAAGTGGAGATCATCCAGAGGCCTGTCGACCAGGGACACAGCTAGGGACTTCGGAAGCAGAGCCAGGCCTGCCTTCAGCTCTGACTCGGGCAAAGACACCTGAAGAGAGAGAAAGGAAAGAGGGTTAGAGAAACTGTAAGGGGCTAGGGATTGAGAATGAGCTGAACTGCAAAGATTTCCTGCATTGTGATACGTGGAGACAGCTAACAGCAGACACTGAATGAGAGAGCAGAAGTGTGTGCTCTCTGGTTACCTGGACGCTGTACTCTCCAGGCTTGGCCTGGAAGCAGAAGGCTCCCTGGGGGTCAGACTCAACGGTGCGCGAGCTTGTCTTCTCCTTACCCTTGGGGGTCAGTGTCACCTTGTAGCGGCTCCACTGCTTTATCCCCTCAGGCAGGAGCGAGATCGATATCTGACCACACACACTGAACCTGCAGGGAGAGAAGGGGACAGGACTGAGTACAAGATAGTGACCTTCCTTTTTCAAACGTGCTTTACCTCCCAATGAAAAAATGATTGCACAATGGCTTCCTGCAATTATGCTTTGCCCTGCAAGTACAAACTCTAGTCTCTAGTCTCCTACATAATATACTTTTTTACTTGTCAGATTCTAAGTTAACATTTTAAAATCTAACTGGCAATCAGTAAAATTACTGTTCCTGGCAGCTCCCATACCCAGTAAGACCAAGTCACTGGTTCTCCAAGTTTAATCCTGCTCTTAATGTCTCACCCTGCAGTGATGATGTCAGGGAGCTGGGGTGTGTTTGGAGCGATTTTGACAGTGATCGGCTCAAAGAACATGCGCTCTTTGTTGGTTCGGATGGTGTAGGTCCCTGTGGTCATGTTCTCCAGGCGGAAAGAACCATCTCCCTTTGTTAGGACTGGAGGGCAAGGAGAGAGAGGCAGCTTCGTCAACCAATCACGTCTGCACCATTCTTAGGAATTACATCCACAGAGTGAAAGGCATTCACATACAAGGGTACTGGGTAATTCAAGCAGTCTTTTCTGATGTTATGGGGAAGAAACCCAACAATGTATTTACATGCCCATATTAACCACTTACTGCAATATGAGGGTCAGCAACCTGCTCACCTTTGATTTGGTCGTTGAGGTTCACAGTAGCATCAGGAACACCCTCTCCTCCAGGGCTGTTCAAAACCCTGCCAGTCACAGAGAATCCCATCACACGAAAAACGGGCTGGAATTTAAAACAACATTTATTGATGTACATTATGTAGTAAAGATCCATCCCACCTTCTACTATGACATGGTAGTCAACTCTAGAAACCAATGTAGTTCAAAACATAACGCATTTAGCAATGACACTCACCTCTAGTTTTAAACTGTCATGCTCTACTTTGAAGTCCAGCCGTGACGGAGCAACATCAAAGGTAATTCTCTCTCCTCTGTAGAAGGGTACCTAAAATCATTTTGATCTGTTAATAATCATCATTTCTACAACACTTGACAATATCAGAATCACTGTAAATTGCTATTATATCTCTCAAATCCACGGATTTCTCTACTCTCATAAGAAAGCATTCAGTTATTCTCTCTCTTGGTACGAATATCTGAATTTATCAAATCAAATTCATCTCCAGAGTCTGAGCTTCATTTGCTTTGATGACACGGACCTTTTATCTTGCCTATTTAGACTAATTTTAAATCACCAAGTGCAGCTGAGGCAATTGTGTGCTCCCAGTCTGATTAACTGATTAGGCACCCTGATTTAGTGCTGCTGTAAAACAGCAAGTGTAGTTTCACACAGTTTAATACAACCATGAGACAGACAGGCAGTGTCCAGTGCTGTACTCACCACAGTATACTCTCCACTGGGGAGGGATGAGAAAGTGAAGGTGCCATCCTCTCTGGACAGCACACTGCAGAGGAAGGACAGAGACTCTCCCTCAGATTGATAGCCTTCCACCGAGGCCAGGCTGCAGCCAGAGATATCCTGGGGACGAGCAACAGTCAGTTATACACACCACAGTAGAAATCAACAACGTTGCACACTCATCATATCATCAAATTAAACAAACAAGTCATTTGTGTTATAATAACTGCATAATGTAAATTAATGAACGCAAGCAAGAAAACTATACACTGTTTTGAAAAAGAGCAATGCGATGAATCTGACCCAGTCGCCCTCATAGTCTCACCTCTTTCTTGATGGCTGAGGAGAAGAGCAGGAAGGTGACCTCCTTCATGGGCTCCCCATCACTGCGCACGGCTCCCGAGACATCATACCCCCCCACCACTAGGGGCACTGCGGCCTGGGCGTTGGAGTTAGAAACACGTACAGAGGTGGTACCCTGGAAGAGAGAACCAGGGACAGGGTTAAACAACCAGAATCGAGGGGTGGAGAGATCCAACCAAGACCCAGTTACTGTGTTCATCTCAAACAAAGGGTTCTGGAACAGCCTAAAAGTTGTCGAGAGATGTCAATCTTATTTTTCTTCCAGTTTGGCGTCTGGAAATGTTTTTCCCCACAAGAGATGTGTTTTACTTTGGACATTAATAAAGGGACCAGTGATTACTTTCATGGTGCTAATAAAAGGTAATAAAATTGATTTTAAAGTATTGCTGACCACTTTTTCAATGGTTCACATCACCCTATTTTGCAACACTTTCCCTAGATTTCCACTCTTGGGGGCAGAGGTTTTCAATCTCTTACCTGCTGCAGGGTCCATGTTGGGTGAGATGCAAAGATACCATAGTTGCCAGGCAGCACTTTCGAGAATGTGTACCTGTTGAATAAATAGCGTTACTGCATGTTCTCAAAGCCCTGTTTTTATGAAGTTCTATTTAAGTCCATCATTGCCCAGTCTGTAACTACTAGGTGGGTTGTGGGCCAGACTACTCACTTGCCCCCTGGCTGTGTCTGGATGGTTTGCATGTCAACGTCATCTCCAGACTTCCGCAAGGACACCCGAACCCCACCAGGCCCAGAGTTCTGGCCCTTGCTCAGCACCTGAGAGTTAAAATGGAATAACACTCAGAATTCACAAGGCATTCTCTATCCACTAGGTTTTGTCTGTAGATGGCAGTACAGTCGGCGCTGCCTAATCGGGATACTGATAATCAGAATTTGGGCTTAAGTGGGGTACAACTCTGGGAGACGGTTCTACCCAATGCTGTTTACGTTGTTCAGAGCAAGACAGGTTTGTGTATCGCAGCGTAGTGAGTACGTGATTACGCTGTGACTTGTGTAAATTGCACAAACCACGTTGAACTCTTCTAGGAGCTGCAATCTCCAGTGGTTTCTCAGGCTGCTGTTGCAAAGCAAGTTGTTGTGCCAACATCACAGGTGCCTCACTTTGTGATAAGATTTCATTCTTTTTCATTTCATGTATGAATAAAAAACAGCAACTCATTTTGTTTAGGAATAAAAATAAAAAAAAACGGACTTATTTTAAGTGATGTATTTAACATTTAAATCACACTGTGATGTGATTTCATTCTTTTTCTTTAGAAACAAAAAAGTGTGATTAAGGTTGTTTAACTGGGACAGAGACTTACTCGGGATATTTTTAGTTCTCCCAAGGCGTCCCGATAAAGTGACGCTGACCCTACTTGCTGTGGGATTCTCCCTCAACAGATATCCAGCTGTACTGGACAGAACATGCAATCCCATTATTTGATAAGTTACTATGTGTGATGCCAAATCACATTGACTGGAACTAACTAGACCTGCAAAAGCTTGAATGACACTGAAGGACATGTAGGTAATAGTCATTCATATTTTCAATTCTAAATGATCACCGCTAATATTTTTTACATAATGGTTCAAATGTATTTGGCACCATGTTACAACTTACCGTCCCAGAAACAGAGAAGCCAGTGAAGACAAAGTTGATGTCCTCTCCTTTGGTGCAGATATCAGTTACACCATCCACATGGAGATCAACACTGGTAGGCTCTACAGAGAGAGAGAGAGAGAGAGAGAGAGAGAGAGAGAGAGAGAGAGAGAGAGAGAGACACATTTGGGTTAGGAGGGGCACAGAGACATTGACTAACTACCTATGACAAATACTGGTTATTCAAACAAACATTGACTGAAATATATTGATGATATACGAGAATCAGGGTGAAACTTAAATATCACCTTGCAGAACGAACAAATCTTTTTGCATTACTTACCAAAACTCCAACCAAGTGGCGGCTCAATTGTCAAAATAAAATCGCCCTGAAAATTAAAGCGAGAGAATTACTGTTTGAGAGTGGAAATAAAACAGGAATGACAGGGACAGCAGAAATTGCAATACAGTACAGAGCCAGCCAATCTTCCTCCCACTCCACTGCCCTCCTGCTCACCTTGTCATACAGAGGTATCATGAAGTACCCATTAATGGGGGCACAGTCGGTCTGGTACTTCAGTGATCCCTGCTTAGTGTACAGCTTTATCTGAAATAAAGAAAGAACAAACAATGAAGCTGAATGTATGGCACATACATCGTGTGCAGTTAAGAAGTAGTTGAGAGAACAGAAGCGTCATGCCATATCTCAATATAATAATTAAAAAAACAACTACACTGGCAAAACTTTAGGCTAGTTTATTTTTAGCAGCGTCATACACAGTATGCTTGTATTCTTCCAGACAGAGTCACAAGCAGGTTTTAATAAGCGTGCATGTCACATGATAAGAAACCATAAGATCCTTATCCCACTGCAATTGGGTACTTCTGGAAATGCTGTCAAACTTAGCCTATTTATAGATTCTGAAAACGAGTCAATCCCTAAAGAGACCAATTCGTAAAAATAAGCTTATTGCTTATATCACGTGACACATAGGACCAGGAGACTCCTGCTACTACCCAATTTAGGCAGGTGACCTAGTTAATCCCAATTGCGTTACAGCAGCACTAAAGTGACATAGATAATAGAATCGGCACTGAATTATACAGCCAACATTGCTTTAGGCTGCAGTGAATGGATGATCACCTGACTTGAGTATCATGCTGTAGTAAAAAAAAAAAAATCCATCTACAGCAACCCAATTACATTACTCATACAATGAAATATACAAGGATTTCACATATGAGAGTTATATATTTATATTTTAATTTGGAATCAAATAACATTTGCTCGATTTGCATGATTTGGCATTTGGTGGTTATTAAACTCAACCCGATTTGAGAGACATAGGATAAGTTGACAGACACACGTGTCACTTTTGAAATCACTGAAATGAGGAAACGCTGACGGGAATGACACTGTTAACCAAATCACACGATTATTTTCTTGCACTTGCGCAAATCATTCGTGATCGCGGACTGAAACAGAGACGACAGGAGGCAGTGATAAAAACTATGGATGCGTTCACGGAGATCATTCTGTGTAGAATCTGACCAATTTAGCGAATGGGTTCGTTCACAGGGATCATTCTTAGGTCATTGGCTAAACTGGTCAGATTCTCAACAGAATGATCTCCGTGAACGCATCACACAGTCAACACTGACAACTGCTCTTCCTATTAGAAATGAGTCGTTAAAGTGTGCTGCTTGATTTTGGTATGCATAACCGGTGACCTCATTCAATCAGGGCCAGAAATTTGTAGTCCGTTGGCGATGACTCGCTCTTGTTGGCCCGCTGAAGGGACACTCACCTCGATAAGGGAATAATTAATCTCCAGATCAGACTTCACAAACCCCCCGCATCCAACCACGATATCCTCGGCTTTCATAAGCGCTAACTGAGCGCTCAGAGCCACCAAAAACACCCAGGCCACCCCCATCTCCACCAGTTTGTAGGGGGCCGTGCAGATTTTCAGTTTGGTGCTACCTGTGTATCCACCCACCCCAACCTCTGAACTATGTGCAAAGTCGCTGCTGACGGTTCCGGACTGAAATAGTCCTTTTTAGGGGGGCAGTAAAGATAGTACTCTGTGCGTGGACTCTGTGTGGTACAGCGACATCTACAGGGCTGGAGTAGGCGCTGCCTGTGTGTAGGCGGCACTTGTCATTGCAAGTGAGAGAAAGCCATAACCCCTAAACTAAACATCAAATGAAATACAATTTAAAAAAATATATATATATATATTTTTTTTAATGCTATTATTATTCGTTTTATTAGTTCATCGTGACAGTGGTTAGTGTTTATGATGCATGTGTAAAAAATAAATTAAGAATGGGTTACAGGTTTGTGACTGTAGGTCTGGTGCAATTCTAAAAAGTGTCTGCTTTTTGAAAAGGTGGTGCGCACATGAGGATACAGTATAGCAAACAGCCACAAAAGCATTACATTATAAAGTGTACATTTGAATATAATAATGGGGGGCAGAAAAAAAACAAAAAAAAACAAAGCGGACTATATTTACAATGGCAGTGTTTAGGCAGGCTGTGATTGGTTACCACAAATACCCTACCCACTGTACTGCATATACATTGAAAGTATCTCCAAAGCCACACTTGGACACTGTGCAGGCAGAGAAACAGCTGGGGGAACTTCTACACATTGCACTATACCTTACTGGACTATAAAATGTGCTAGTTTACCTACGACTGTAACACATACTTCTCTGTAAATTGTCCTTAAGCTTCATATTTCCTAGATGATTGCTGGGGGAAGTTTAGCAGTGATATTGAGACGTGTATGCTGTAGTCATGTATCCTAAAAATGTAGCTATTACTGGAAGTACGTCATCTTGCCGCATGAAAATCTGTGGCTTAATCCTATTACCAGTATAGATTTCATATTTTAAATTCATTTTTCTCTTCATAGAAAATATTACATTGACGTTGAGAGAAAGGAAGATGGATTTGATCTTTCTGTTGCTGGCAGGACAAGGGTTAAGTTTGTGTAATTATGCTATTTTATATCACAGCATCAAATTGCCTGACCTGGATGATTCATAAGAATTAACAAAATAAGTAATTTTAGCCATGTTAAGGATGTTAGTTTGTACCACTGTTATGGATAAACCTGCACCACAAACCAGTAAAACACTTAAAGCCAGCTGTATAATTCATTTTATAATCACCCAGTGTTTTTATATGATGAGGAATGATTGAGGCAGAGAAAAGAGATCCAAAGCCTTTTTTTTTGTTATGTTAACTGTAGTTACAAAAAGCGACTATAAAGTATTCATTTATATATGGAGGTAATTTACAAAGAATAGCCTTATAACAGAATATACCAGTGCTTCAACCTTCGCAAAGCCAAGGAGGTCCAGCTAACCAAACTGTATAACGCACAATGATGAGTACTGTAACTTGAATTTGTAATATATCTCAAGGCTTCATGATATATAGGATCCAGTTTGCTTAATGTTAAGAGCGATGCAAACCTATAAATGTTCTTTATGAAGTTCTTTCTGACATAGTGCAGTAAAATAACTTCTTACAGCTTTATGGCCATCAGATCAAAATTTTTTTTGTTAAAATAATAATACAAAAATAAAAACAAAAATCTTCCTCTTCTATACCCAGAAACTCAAGAGCAGATGTCAGCAAGCTACCAACCTCTGGAGATCAAAGGCCAGCCCTGCAGGTGTCCGCCCTTGATCTCACCGAGCGCCTGGCAGCAGGGTTCGCTGTAACACGATGAGAAGCAGTCCCTCCGGTTTTGTCTCCCTAACCCACGGGAGCGCCAGAGCCAATGCGACGCTTGCTCCGGATTCCCCAGTGAAGTCCGGAGAGTCCATACAGCCAGGATGCAAACCTGCAATGTATGACTCACCATGCACACCACAAAGCTGTGCTTTTACCAGGTGAGCCACTCAGGAACCCACAATATTACATTGAATCAGTAATTATATACACATAATAAAAAGAACATCTTTGAAAGCGCAAGAGAAGAGAGTCACTGGCTTGCTGGGCCCACGTCAGAATGGCAAAGGTAGAAATAAACAAACATTCAGCTTCAACTTCGCCAAACAAGCTTTGCAAATTTACAGCATCCTAAAAAAAAAAAAAAAAAAAAAAAAAAAAAAAAAAAAAAAAAAAAAAAAACAAACAAAAAAAAAAAAAAAAAAAAACAAAAAAGTACCAACCCAGCTTTGCGATAGCAAGAACGGCTTTCTGTGAAATGTCTTTCAGTGTTAAAAAAAAAAAGAAGGCAGTTTCAATTTGAAAATATAAGACAAATAAATCTATATTCTGAGCAGCTGTGGAAGAACAACCTAAACTAGTGTTCCTATAAAAAGTGGCTAGGTGCCCACATAGTGTCAGATGGCACAATTGTCCTATTGCATTACTCCTGTTTAAAAAAAGCTGGCTTGTACCAAGATACTTTAAAGCTTGTAGCTATGAATATTAAGGAAATCACTGGTACTGACAGGTAGAGTGACCCAAGAAAACTTTAAAGAAATTGTAGATCATAACAAGTGAAGAAAGAGTCTGTCTTGCATCAGCACAGAAACTCCAATGTGTTCCCTTCTATTGCTGTGTGCCACATTTGTGCCAGTCTGTGTCACTGCATCAGGCGTGCGTCATATTGGCCCCTGTGTGCTGCTCCAGGAACACCCCTGACAGCTGGCCTGACCCCCTTGGCTGGCTGATTCCTGAACCTGATCTGTGATGTGGAGACATCCAGGGTTCCTTCTGAGCCTGGTACAGCTTCTGGATAAGGAAACGCTTGTCTCGCCCCTCCTGAAACACAGAGGAAAAAAAAGGCCAGGTTTGAGAAGTCAAAAGTAACAACAGTAGGGATCTTTGTGTCAATATGCAGTGCCATTCGGAAGTCTAGAACCAAAGGAAGACATCCAGTTAATTTTAAAAAGCGTTCCATAGTCAAAAAGGTCTGGATAGGTTTCAATATTAAGCTGCTTGCTAACGTGATCACTTTGCAAAACATACTAAAGTTTAAACACCAACATGCTGTTTTTTAAACAAAATACAGTGCTCCCCCTTTCTAACCATGTAGCTGGAAGCCATAGTTGTAAGACTGATATTTGTGTTCCGCCTTAGAACAAGAATACTAGTGCTATGGTAATGGCATTATGGGGCAAATGGGAGTCATGACCGTACTGCCTTACAACCTGTTCTGCAGTATAAAGGGCTGCCTTATAAAGGGGGAGCACTGTAGTCTGTACTTGCATTGACAAATCATTAAATAACCATTGCAATTGTTATAGGAAATATAAAGTGTTGCAGTGAGTGTAAGTGGTGTGCAGTGCTCACCATGACGAGCTGATCTCTCAGCTGGTTCACAACGCGCTTGTGCGCTCCGGCCAGGGCGATGAAGTAAAACAGGACCATGCTGCAGAACAACAGATATTAGGACAGGAAACGCAAAATAGAGCTGTCAATACAATCAGGTTCTATAAACTGAAACATTCTTGCAAATGCTGTATTTACCACTTGTGGTTGTGATTTATTTATCTTATTGTGAACAGTTTTTATTGGACATACACAACAATCGTATTCACCTTGACCTTGCTTTTGAAAATGTCAGCACTATTCAGTCGTTGCGATTTAAACTCTATTCAATCAATCAGTGGGGAGGTTTCTAATAAAAGGGCTAAACCGCTGTGTTAGGAGGGAGGCTCACCAGACGACCACGAAAAAAGGCACAGCAAAGGCCTCGGAGCCGACCCCATGGAAGAAGGAGCGCAGGCCGGGGGGCAGTTGGTCTATGGTGTCAGGCAACACTGCCCACGAGGTGGTGTAGTTCACAAAGGGGCCACAGGCCTTGGAGGAGTTGATCCTGTGAAACACAGAGAGAGAGAGAGCAAGAGCGAGAGAGACACTGCGATTGTGGTCAGTGACTGTCTGCCATATTTATTAAAACAGGAGTCCAGGATAGAATCCCCCTCCATGGCTCTAAATACAGTTTGTTCGTTTTCTCTCTCGAACTATCAGAGGGACTCACTGTGCAATGCTCACTCCCACTGGCACGCAGGCCATCGCCAGACCAATCAGCAGCACAGCCAGGAAAAAGAAGTTTGAGCTGGAGGCCCGGAAAGGACGAGTCGACGGGCGACAGTTCTGCATCAGAGAGACCTGGGAGACACAGGGCATGTGTGTTACAGCCACAGAGGCTTTTCTTCACTAAATACATATACAACGGAAAGCGTTATTTCCTAAAGTATGTAATGTACAGCTAAAGCTGACGGGCACCTTCTTGATGTAGAAGATGATGAAGTACTTGATGGTGCCGATGGCAGGGAGCAGAGGGCAGTAGAAGGCTCCGATCCAGCAGATCGTCTGGCCGTACACAATCTGCAGAACGTTGTCCGGGATGGCAAACTCCTGCTGACCCCACCACTGTGTCAGCGCACATGGGCAGTGCGTCACGATGAGTCTGAGAAAGAGAGAGACTCCCAAGCTGACTGACTGCTCAACAACAGGCCTGTAGAATAACTCCAGCTCTTAGCATACACTTTACCATGTATTGGTTCTGTTGCTCCTGTATTGCCATTTCAGAATTTTCCCTACTGTTGGCAGGCAACTGCTTTGTGACTGCACAGACTTCCATTACCTCATTGAAAGGTCACATCACATTTTAGAATGAAGAAAGGGAATATCAGAAGTCCGCAGGCAGAGGAAAGAAAAAGCAACTCAGAGACAATAAATGCATAACCTAATGTGTAATTTTATATATATAAAAGTCTAATTTTATTCCACTTTCTTGTTATATAACCAAAAACAGGCATTTGTACTTACTTCCTTGGAAACTCTACAAATATCGTAACAGCTACAATGATGATAAAATCGAATATCATCAGTTTGTACATCTCCTGGCCGACTCGGGACTCCCAGCACTGCAACCCAAAATCAAACAAGAGGGTGTGTGTGAGAAATTCACTGTCAACGTGACGGGGCTCAAAGAACACTCCAGTCTCCCCTTGATACCCACAACCCTCCTTCACCCACCGGGTAGAGCTTGTGGTTGTACCCGCAAGGGCAGGGCTCCACACAGGCAGTGATCTGGGACCAGAGGGAGAAGAGCAGCACCCCGATACTGGCCAGCCTGACAAACACACACCTGGGAGGGGAAAACACACAGACACGTGGTCACTGCTTCAGAAATCCTACACCATGACAGCCTTGCAAAGAGAAGCCAAAATTCCAACATTCAACAAGCACGTTGCAAGTCAACACATATTGAAGAGCTTGGTGAGGAGCTGGCCAGCTTACCTCATGAGTGTGAAGCGGATCTCGAAGGCAGGGGTGTAATCCTCAAACTGGATGATCACGTCAAACATCAGCGGCTGGACGAAGTTGGCTGAAGTGATGACAATGGAGGGCAGGTACTCCACAATCAGGTCCAGGATGAAGTTTTTAGGTTTTACCTGTGCAGAGCAAAGCAAATTGGAAACCTATAATTGGTAGAGGAAGGTAAAGCACTAGCCATTCATCAATTGAACCAGGCATGTTCACTACACATTACGCCAACAGAGCCAGACACACACACACACACATATATATATATATATATATATATATATATATATATATATATTATATATATATATATATATATATATATATATATATATATATATATATATATATATATATATGTGTGTGTGTGTGTGTGTGTGTGTGTGTATGGCTCTGTTGGGGTAATGTGTAGTGAACATGCCTGGCCAATGGGTGTCACTGTGGTACCATATAAAGACAAGAAAAAGTGTAAAATAAAATAATAAAACATGAAATATGATCTGCTGCTAGGGAAAGATGATCACTGTGTGGTTGTCTGCTGTATGCACCAGTGTGGCCTGCTCCTGAGAGTAGACGGTGGCTATGTAGATGGCATAGAAGCAGCCTGCCAGCACTCCCAGTACGAAGAGATTGAGGACCAGTCTGAGCAGGTAGATACGGCCCTTCTCCGCAAGAGTTCGCTTTGCAATCTTCTGCTTGATCCTCTCCTCCTCCAGATCTGTCTGCAGAGAGGATAGACACAGTGCTAGTTGATAAGGTTTCATTAAAAACCACGAACAGATCACAAGTGTACCTCCAAAGCTGCTCGTGCCCTTTTAAAATCATGTAAGTACCATAAACCACAACGGCGTTCTGTGCAAATTCATTCCAGAACAGATTCATTACTGTGAGCTCCCATTAAAACCATTGGACTGGTTCAGCAAAACAAAAACATGTGCTAAAGATGGTCCTTACCAAGGTGTGTGCGACTTAGATGTTCTCTTAGCCACCCTACCTGTATAAACCACTGCCGCTCAGGCAGCTCTCACCTTCAGCTCGTACTGCAGACTGCTGTGCTTCAGCCTAGCAGCACTCTCATCTGTGATGCAGAAATCCCAACCGGCAAAGATCTTGTTGCAGAAGCTCTGGAAGTGATCTTCACCCTGGACCAGATTCTGTTTGAACCCCTCGACTGACCTAGCAGTAAATAAATAAATAAATACATAAACAACCTGGCATCTAAAAAGGCTACAGGCCACAGTGCCTTCCTCTCCCTAAGCTCAAACCTCCATAGTAAAAATGGCAGAATTACCTTTTAACAATCCAGAGAAGACTGAGTAAGAGGTAGCCGATGGTCACTAGCAGGTAGGCCAAAGGCACGTTGTACATGAACTTGGTGAAATGCACAGTACTGACTCTATAGTAGCCATAGAACAGGTATGTTTCCTCCAGAAAACCCTAAAAACAGAAGGAAGAATTTTAATAAAACTTAGTGATTATAATGAAGGATGACATAGGGTCTACAATATACATGTAGAAATGTATCAAGTGTACTGTTTTCAATATTTCTAAATAACCTGTGTTTTTATCCTGCTTTAATGGTGCTCGCCAGATTATCAGAGCCCATAAAACAGCTGCTGCACTATTAATAAGAACAGCAAAAGTCAACTTATCTTCTGATGGCATCAGGTGATTCTGATGGCAAGTTTCAGGTGGACTTAAACAAAAGTCTGAGTTTATTAACTTACAAAAATGGGTCAATGGTTTTCAACACTGACCCTATCCTAGACCAATTCAAAATCAGGTCCCATTTTAAGCCCTGTACATACCGTTCCTGAGAGCAGGTCTATGATGTATTGATGGAAGACAACCAGGCCTTGGCGTGAGCTGCTAGGGTACGCTGTGCAATCGCTCACTGGAGGACACAGAACACAGGACACAGACACGGTGTAACTATGTTGTAGGCCTGTTGTAACTAACAGCCCTGGACAAAGGCCCAAAGCCTTTTGTTACTGTCCTCTTTAAAGTCTTACCTTCTATGTAACTGGAGGTGCCGTTTCCAAATCCGTATGATGAGATGACAACTGGCAGGGTGATGAAGCTGAATATCAGGACAAACATCACAAAGTTCAAAAGGACCAGGAATCTCAAGAACGAGAAGTACGACAGTATTCCAGGACCAAATTTACCTGAAAAATGAGGGAATGGTTGTCAGCTTTGAGGCTCAAAATACAGGGTAATGGCTGATGGGCCAAATGCTGAGCAAAGACCCTACTATGCCAAACAAGTTCATAATTCGTGAACACTGGACCGGTGTCATGCTAGTCAGCTACTCAGGTCATGTACGTGGTCTCACACTACACTGGATTGTGATCCAGGTCCAGACCTGGGTAGAAGTGCCACTGTGAAAGGGGCTTTACTCTCCCCCTTCTTTTTCTCTCTCTCTCTCTCTCTCCCCCTTCTTTCTTTCTCTCGTTCTCACACACTCACCCTCAATAGCTGAAATGTCTTTCCTCCAAAGCTGTAGTGTTAACAGCACCTCATGGCTCTCGTCT